>NW_019942901.1:238388-245049 GCF_002910315.2 Salvelinus sp. IW2-2015 | reverse complement strand
CGTATATGACAGATAACATGAATTTAAAACACCAATCAAGCCCCGCAGCCTTTTCCTTCTGGCTATAGGCTATATGAGATACGGTCCGCAGCCTTTCCTTCTGGCTATAGGCTATATTGAGATACGTCCGCAGCCTTTCCTTCTGGCTATATGAGATACGCCCGCAGCCTTTCCTTCTGCGCTATAGGCTATAATGAGATACGTCCGCCAGCCTTTCCTTCTGGCTATATGAGATACGCTGCAGCCTTTCCTTCTGGCTATAGGCTATATGAGATACTCGCCGCAGCCTTTCCTTTCTGGCTATATGAATACTGCCCGCCAGCCTTTCCTTCTGGCTATAGGCTATATGAGATACCCCGCAGCCTTTCCTTTTGGCTATAGGGCTATATGAGATACGCCCGCAAGCCTTTCCTTCTGGCTATAGCGTATATGAGATACGCCTGCAGACTTTCCTTCTGGCTATAGGCTATATGAGATACGCCCGCAGCACTTTTCCTTCTGGCTATAGGCTATATGAGATAACGCCCGCAGACTTTTGCCTTTCTTGGCTATAGGCTATATGAGATACGCCCGCAGCTTTCCTTCTGGCTATAGGCTATATGAGATACGCCTGCAGCCTTTCCTTCTGGCTATAGGCTATATGAGATACGCCTGCAGCCTTTCCTTTCTTGCTATAGGCATATGAGATTACGCGCTGCACTTCCTCTTCTGGCTATATTGAATACGCCCGCAGCCTTTCCTTCTGCTATAGGCTTAATGAATACGCCGCAGCACTTTTCCTTCTGGCTATAGGCTATATTGAGATACGCCCCCAGCCTTTCCTTCTGGGCTATAGGCTATATTGAGATCACGCCCGCCAGCTCTTCCTTCTGGCTATAGGCTATAAATGAGATACGCCCAACAGGAGCGTGTTTCTCACGATTCGGTGCTTCAGTTAGACAGCGTATACAGTGAAATAATTTCACTGACCTAGCATGCTAATCACCCCACTCCACTTATCTCTAACTTCTCGCCGCCTCTATCTCTTACGCCTGGGGCCCTCTAGTCTCTATCGCACCCCGAATCACTTTGCCCGCACGGTCACGCTGGTTCTCACTCTAAGTGCGTTGGACCCTATTAAGGCGCCCAGCACTCACACTTGAAACTTCTTACTGCACCAGATCTACGCCCTGCGTCCCCAGCACTAGTCGCTTGACATCCGAATATACGCCCCGTGCACCGTAAGAGTTTCCCTCTACACCGGAGTGCCACATTCATCGATATGCGTAAAACAGCCCCGCCCAAGCACTCCTTTTACACTACACACTTTAATATCTGGCCCCTCTCTCCCTTATAAATTGATATTCATGGCGGGCTCACCGCATATCCATAGCACCCCAGCCTGCACACATTGTCGCAGTGTCATACGCCTGCAGCCTTTCCTTCTGGCTATAGGCTATATGAGATACGCCCGCAGCCTTTCCTTCTGGCTATAGGCTACACGATTTAAAACAATCCACAACGTATTACTTTGTAAGGGGAAGCTAATGATTCTCTGTGGCCAAATAATGCTTTAGGTCTAGGTTACATATGAAACATGTAAAAAGCAACAGATCACAACGTTGACCTTAAAATGTTGATAAAAACTATTATTTCTGAACATTATTAGTGCAGAATTTTTAAAACAATAGAAAATGAGAGAAATAGGTTATTGGTTTCAATGGCAGGTAAAGGTAAAACATGCCTCATAATATGTAGTAAAACCTTCAGGTTTCAAACAGTGAAGTAGCTATATGTTTTGAAAATGCCTCCAGCTTGTTGCAAAGTGGTGTGTGACACGTTGACGAAGCCTGCCTTCCGTTGCATTTGAATGGCGAATGGGAAGTGATCTTCAATTACCAGTTGAGAAATACAAATAGTAGCTCTTTTTAATCACGGCCCAAAAACAATTTAACACATTATTGTATTTAGAATTGAATGCGCAACTCCTGAGTGGTGTAGTGGTCTAAGGCACACCACGTGTCACATACCACTAGAGATCCTGGGTTCGAGTCCAGGCTCTGTCGCAGACGGCCGTGACCGGGAGACCCATGGGTGGCGGTGCACAATTGGCCCAGCGTCGTCCTGGTTAGGGGAGGGTTTGGCCGGCCGGGATGTCCTTGTCCCATCGCGCACTAGCGACTGCTGTGGCGGGCCGGGCGCAGTGCACGCTGACACTGTCGCCAGGTGTACGGTGTTTCCTCCGACACATTGGTGCGGCCGGCTTCCGGAGAATTGTGTCAAGAAGCAGTGCGGCTTGGCTGGGTCGTGTTTCGGAGGACGCACGGCTCTCGACCTTCGCCTCTCCCAAGTTCGTACGGGAGTTGCAGCGATGGGACAAGACTGTAACTACCAATTGGATACCACGAAATTGTGGAGAAAAAGGGCTAAAAAAATAAATAAATACGAATATATATATATTTTTTAAAGTTACCCAGAGAAAATGAAAAATCATCACAAAAATAATATTTCAAATTTAAAGATTTAAAAATAGAAATTTAAAATTTTTAAATAAAAAACAGATGCTGACAGACAGGTTCTGACAGATCTGAAGCCCCCTCCTGCTGTTCAAAGAACATTCACTGGCATTTTCTACAAGAAATCTGTCTGACAGATCTGTCTGACAGATTCTCCGCTCCAAGACTCTGTATCTGTATGCTGTGCACGTGATAAATAAGATACATAACGAATATACACAAGTGACAATTTTATTCGACTAAATTATGCAAATTAACCCATAGACATGTAAGCATGATCGGTCAAATGTATTTCCATCAACTGGTATTTCCATCAATGAATAGGTTAAATAGCTTTTTTTCTTCTCCCAGATGATTGGCCAGTGCCTGCCAGACAGACACATAGCATGCAGTCAGCCAGTCAGCCAGACATGCAGCCAGCCAGACAGACACATAGCATGCAGTCAGCCAGACAGCCAGACAGACACACAGCATGCAGTCAGCCAGTCAGCCAGCCAGCCAGACATGCAGCCAGCCAGACATGCAGCCAGCATGCAGCCAGCCAGCCAGACACACAGCATTGCAGCCAGCCAGCCAGACATGCCAGGCCAGACAGCATGCAGTCAACCAGCTAGCCAGCCAGCCAGACATACAGCCAGCCAGACATACATGCAGCCAGCCAGACAGACACACAGCATGCAGTCAGCCAGACAGACATACAGCCAGCCAGACAGACATGCAGCCAGCCAGACATACAGCCAGCCAGACATACATGCAGCCAGAACACAGACACACAGCATGCAGTCAGCCAGCCAGCCAGACATGCAGCCAGCCAGACATGCAGCAGCCAGAACACAGACATGCACTCAGACGCCAGCAGACATACAGCCAGCCCAGACAGACCCATGCAGCCAGCCAGACAGACATGCAGCCAGCCAGACAGACACACAGCATGCAGCCAGCCAGCCAGACAGACAGTTAGCCAGACTCTTGTCAGTCTGTTACACTCCACAATCGACCAGACAGACAAGGAGCAGCTGTAACCACAACACTACTCCCTATTCATCAGCCATATACTGTACATGGCTTGTAACGCAACCACTACTCCCCATTCATCAGCCACATATACTGTACATGGCTGTAACCAGCACTACTCCCTATTCATCAGCCATATATATACTGTGCATGGCTGTAACCAGACTACTCCCTATCATCAGCCATATATATACTTGGCATGCTGTAACCAACACTACTCCCTAATTATCAGCCATATATCATACTGTACATGGCTGTAACCAACACTACTCCCTAATTCATCAGCCATATATATACTGTGCATGGCTGTAACCAACACTACTCCCTATTATCAGCCATATATATACTGTGCATGGCTGTAACCAACACTACTCTATCTCATCAAGCCATAATATATACTGTGCATGGCTGTAACCAACACTACTCCCTAATTATCAGCCATATATATAACGGTGCATGGCTGTAACCAACACTACTCCCTATTCATCAGCCATATATATACTGTGCATGGCTGTAACCAACACTACTCCCTATTCATCAGCCATATATATACTGTGCATGGCTGTAACCAACTGACTCCTAATTATCAGCCATATATATACCTGTAACATGGCTGTAACCAACACATACCCTATTCATCAGCCATATATATACTGTGCATGGCTGTAACCAACACTACTCCTAATTATCAGCCATACTATATACTGTACATGGCTGTAACCAACACTACTCCCTATTCATCAGCCATATATATACTGTGCATGGCTGTAACCAACACTACTCCCTAATTATCAGGCCATAATATATACTGTACATGGCTGTAACCAACACTACTCCCTATTCATCAGCCTCACCATTAGAGAGTAACAAGACCAGACAGAAAGGGAAAGAGAGGAGGGCGGCATCCCAAATGAAACCCTATTCCCTACGTAGTGCACTACTAAAGTACTTCACTATACAGGGGAACAGGGTGTCATTTGGGACGCATCCCGAGGAGTGACAAGATGAGGGGGAAGTATCGTGACAGCAACACTGCATCTCACATGGTAATCTCACTCCTCCCCTGACAACGTCTTCACACACATATCGTCATTTTGGGATATATTGACATTCGCTGTTGCATTTTCATAAGGTCCTGTCAATAATACACACGTTGCAACAAACGCATACCTCGGGGTTGTTTATGTAAAACGCTTATGACATCCTAAAGTAGGTCTCTATGACAGAGCGTTCTGTTAAGTCAGGCTTACGACAGCTCTATGACAGAGCTTTCTGTTAGTCAGCCTTACGACAGCCTAAAGTAGTTCTCTATAACAGAGCGATCTGTTAAGTCAGGCTTACGACAGCCTTAAAGTAAGGCTCTATAACAGAGGGTTGAAGTTCAGAGTCCTACAGTATGTGATGACATGCTTCTGCCTGATAATCACCGTCCTCTCAGTGCCAACAGCAGACAGCTCAGAGCTCAGCTGTTAGACTGTCTCTGTCATCACAGCCCAGGTCCTAATTAATGTTTGACTCAACTCCTGGCTCTCCACACACCATACTTATCTTCTTGGCACACACCGACAGCCGACTCTCTCTACACACACACACCAACTCTCTCACAACACACACACACACCAACACCGACTCTCTCTCACCACACACCACACACACACAAACACACACACACACACACACACACACACACACACACACACACACACACACACACACACACACACAACACACACACACACACACACACACACACCACACACAGCACACACACAGCACACACACACACCTTATCTTATTGGTACACTAAAACAGACACACAATAACTGGTCCCTTTAAAATCACACACCAATACACTTGTACATTACCCTCCTGTTTTACAGCCTAAGCTGCAAGAGGCTGACAAGAGGCTGACAAGAGGCTATGGTGTGCAAGATAGACTGCAAGAGGCTGACAAGAGTCTGACAAGAGGCTGACAAGAGGCTATGGTGTGCAAGATAGGCTGCAAGAGGCTGAACAGCGCCTCGTGCTGAAAATATATCTAACTTGTTACGCAAGTGGCGCACAGCAACAGATGGAGAAAAACTACACCAGTCGAGTAATTCATTTCAACAATAATCTTCGTTTTAAATTTGACTTCACAAACAACAAGAGTGCTTAATTGGAGTGGATTTCTTCCCGAGCCGAGGCCGATATAAAATAACAACGGGCTGAGGTAGGCTATGAGGCTTAACGGCATCTTTCACACTAAGAAAGATCAGGCCTAATAGAAGTGGGATTTATTTATTTATTTATTTATTAGGACTACTAACAATTGCAACTGGACAAAAATGTAGCATCCTTCATAAAACAATAATTTAAGGGGGAAAAAGGCGATGTCTGATTGTCTATAATCGGGAGTCTCGGGATAGCCTGCTCTAGTAACCAAACAACAAACAGAAAATACTATCAGCTTGAGACTTTGATAAGCACTCACAATAATGTTAGTATTTACTAAATACAGTCATATAGGCCACTCATTTACTTATCCAATGGGAAAAGTTGCATTTCCCCTCGGACACAATCTTGTGGATGTCGGATGAGATGGATGTGATTTTAGTACGCAGGCAGTCCTCGATTGACTTGTGTAAAAGCCGGTTCCTGTCGCGAGTCTATATTGTGTTCCTAAAGGAAAATGAGGACTCGCACGTGTAAGTCGATCCAAACATTGTTAGCACATAAAATGCGAGTTTCTTTATAGTGCTGTATTCCTCTGAGCATGCCACCCACAACGCACACAAGAACACGGAACTCCTGAGCACATCCCTGATTTTGCTCGATGTCTGGTATTCAATCAACTCAGTTTGAATTGCGGCCTCATCCAACGAGGGTATCGTTTTCTTAGCAAGGGAGGAGAATTCTCCACCTGGGCGGACTGTGAGAGGATCTCACACAATTGTGCAAATATGTGCTGGCCCGCCGACTGTTAACTCATAAACAATTTGGCCCGAGGCCTCACCTAGTTGACGAACCCTGGGCTATGGGCTGTGGGGAAGCCAAGCCTGGCCCGATTAGCAGTATCCTGGTCCCAGTAGCAGTAGCTTGGTCTCAGTAGCAGTAACCTGGTCCCAGTAGCAGTAGCCTGGTCCCAGTAGCAGTAGCCTGGTCCCAGTAGC
>NW_019942901.1:228814-238363 GCF_002910315.2 Salvelinus sp. IW2-2015 | reverse complement strand
AGGGTTTACAGTGAGATTAGTAGAAGAACAGAGACCTGGAGGAGGGTTACAGTGAGATTAGTAGGAGAACAGAGACCTGGAGGAGGGTTACAGTGGAGATTAGTAGGAGAACAGAGACCTGGAGGGGGGTTACAAGTGAGATAAGTAGGAGAACAGAGACCTGGAGGAGGTTACAGTGAGATTAGTAGGAGAACAGAGACCTGGAGGAGGGTTACAGTGAGATTAAGTAAAGAGAACAGAGAACCTGGAGGGGGGTTACAGTGAGATTAGTAGGAGAACAGAACGACTGGAGGGGGTTACAGTGAGATTAGTAGGAGAACAGAGCCTGGGGGGGTTACAGTGAGATTAGTAGAGAGAACAGAGACCTGGAGGGGGTTATAGTGAGATTAGTAGGAGAACAGAGACCTGGAGGAGGGTTACAGTGAGATTAGTAGAGAACAGAGACCTGGAGGAGGGTTAACAGTGAGATTAATAGGAGAACAGAGACCTGGGGAGGGTTACAGTGAACATAGATGAACAGAACCTGAGAGGGGTTACAGTGAGATTAGTAGGAGAAAGAGACTGGAGGAGGGTTACAGTGAGATCAGTAGGAAAACAGAGACCTGGAGGAGGGTTACAGTGAGATTAGTAGGAGAACAGAGACCTGGAGGAGGGTTACAGTGAGATTAGTAGGAGAACAGAGACCTGGAGGAGGTTACAGTGAGATCAGTAGGAGAACAGAGACCTGAGAGGAGGTTACAGTGAGATCAGTAGGAAGAACAGAGACCTGGAGGAGGTTACAGTGAGAATCAGTAGAGAGACAGAGACCTGGAGGAGGTTACAGTGAATCAGTAGGAGAACAGCCTCTAGTAAAGGTGAGGTCAAGCGTAATAGCCCTGACTTGTGAGTTGGAGGGGACTGGGAAAGGGTGAGGTCAAAAGAGGCAGGGGGGGAGAGAGAGTTGGAAAGATTAATCAAAAGGCAGATGTCAGGAGGGTTGAGAAAGATTGCCAAGTACGAAGAAGATGTGAGAAACCATTGTCAGGAAATTAAGTTTATGCACGTTGTTAGATGCACACTCTCACACAGGGGCACCATGGATGAGCCGAGATAGGTGACAACATGGTTAAAACACTTGAGAGTGGATAAGTGACAAGTGAAAGCAATGATATTACAAAATGAGAATTAAGAGAACATCTCTCCTTCAGAGAATGAGTAAACGCTGTTGCGTCACACAAAGTGACGACTACAGTTCCACAGCCCGTATTTATACATACTCTAGGCTACTATACTAGGTGACACTGACAGTCTTTGGCTGAAGCACCCACCCTGCAAAATCCAAAACCCTTGCTTTATGGAAGGTTTTGCCGAGCTGGTTGATAAAAAGAAATTGGGTTGGTGTGTGCACAATGTGTGGTGTTTGTTTGCCCTGGGAAACAAGGGCATAACAACCACGGGGAGGAGAGAAAAAGGGAGGACGGGAGGAGGAGAGGAGAGAAACAGTCTCCGGTTGCCCAGGTCTTTCCTCACGGATTTTGACACCAGTGTCTGGTAGATCGAGAGAGGGCCTCAGGCCATTTTAATACCTGTGTAATTTCCAGACCATACAATAATAACGGGCTGACTGGCTGGTGTAGATCATATTATCTGGCTCGTTACTGGGGGGAAAACCAGTCACTGAGTTCTCTCAATAAACCCCCATAACTGCCAGTCTCTGTTTCTAGTCTCCCATTTAATATAGCCCCTGGGTAAACCAGTCTGTTTCTGGTCTCTTTAATATAGCCTGGGTACCAGTCTGTTTCTGGTCTCTTTAATATAGCCCTGGGTTACCAGTCTGTTTCTGAGGTCTCTATTTTAATATAGCCCTGGGTAACAGTCTGTTTCTGGCCTCTTTAATTATAGCCTGGGTACCAGTACCTGTTTCGGGCCTCTTTAATATAACCTGGTACCAGTCTGTTTCTGGCCTCTTTTAATATAGCCTGGGCACCAGTCTGTTTACTGGCCTTCTATTAAATATAGCCTGGGTACCAAGTCTGTTTCTAGTTCTTTAAATATAGCCTGGGTGCCAGTCCTGTTATAGTCTCTTTAATATAGCCATGGGTGCAGTCCCTGTTTCTGGTACTCTTTATTATTTTGCCTGGAGTACCAGTCTGTTTAACTAGTCGTCTTAATATAGCTGGGTGCCAGTTCTGTTATTCTGGTCTCTTTATTAAGCCGGGTACCAAGTCTGTTTTCATGAGCCTCTTAATATGCCTGGGTACCAGTTCTGTTTCTGTCTATTTAAATAATAGCCTGGGTACCATCTTTTCTGGCCTCTTTAATATAGCCTGGGTACCAGTTGATTTATGGTCTCTTTAATATAGCCTGGGTACCAGTCTGTTTCTTGGTACTCTTTAATATAGCCTGGGTACCAGTCTGTTCTGGCCTCTTTAATATAGCCTGGTACCAGTCTGTTTTCTGGCCTCCTTTATATAGCCTGGGTTACCAAGTCTGTTTCTGGTCCTCTTTAATATCAGCCTGGGTAACCAGTCACTGTTTAATCTCTTATTAATATAGCCTGGGTGAAGCAGCCCCTAAAGCCTCTCCTCATAAACCCCAGAGGCTGCCAGTCTGTTTTCTGCTCTCTTGGCAATCTCATTTATGAATTGTCATGCAAAACATTTAATTGGGCTTGAACAATGAACAATGGAGCAGGCAAGTACAAACATATCTGGGACCAAGATACTGCTTAACTGGGACCAAGGCTAATGCTATCTGGGACAGGCCTACTAGCTACTGGGACCTTAGGATACTGTACTGCTACTGGGACCAAGTTACCTGCCACTGGGACCAAAGGCTACTGGCTACTGGGACTGGTTACTTCGCCTACTGGGACCAGGATACTGCTCCTGGGACCGGAATACTGCTACTGGGACCAGGCTACGCCATGGGACCAGGCTACTGCTACTGGACCAAGGCTACTGAACTACTGGGACCAGGTGTTACTGCTTCTGAGACCAGGCTACTGCTACTGGGACCAGGCTACCGCTACTGGGACCAGGTTAACCGCTACTAGGGACCAGGCTACTGCTACTGGGACCAGGCTACTGCTAACTGGACCAGGTTAATGCATACTGAGACCCAAGCTACTGCTTACTGGGACCAGGATACTGCTAATCGGGCCAGGCCTGGCTTCCCCACAGCCCATAGCCAGGGTTCCGTCAACATAAGGGTGAGGCCTCGGGCCAATTGTTTTTGAGTTAACAGTCCGGCGGGCCAGCACATATTTGCACCAATTGTTGTGAGATCCTCTCACAGTCCGCCGCAGTTGGAGAATTCTCCTCCCGTTGCTGAAGAAAACGATAACCCTCGTTGGATGAGGCCGCAATTAACTGAGTCGATTGAATACGCAGGACATCGAGCAAAATAGGGATGTGCTCAGGAAGGTTCCGTGTTCTTGGTGTGCGTTTGTGGGGTGGCAATGCCCTCAGAGGAAACAGCACTATAAAAAACTCGCATTTAATGTGCTAACAAATGTTTGGATCCGACTTTAACCAACGTGCAGTCCTCATTTTTACCTTTAGGAACACATATAAAGACTCGCGACAGGAACCGGCTTTTACACAAGTCCAATCGAGAACTGCCTGCCGTAATAAATCACATCCATCTCATCCGACATCACACAAGAATTTGTGGTCCGAGGGGAAATGGCAACAACTTTTCCATGGATAAGTAATGCAAGGGCCTATAGACTGTATTTTAGTAAATACTAACATTATTGTGAGTGCTTAATCAAAAGTCCTCAAGCTGATAGTATTTTCTGTTTGTTGTTTGGTTACTACAGCAGGCTATCCCGAGACTCCGTATAGACAATCAGACATCGCCTTTTCCCCTTACATTATTGTTTTATGAAGGATGCTACATTTCATTGTCCGTTGCAATTGTTAGCAGTCCTAATAATAAATAAATAATAAATCCACTAATCTCTATTAGGCCCTGATCTTTCTTAGTGTAAAAGATGCGGTTAAGCCCTCATAGCCTACCTCAGCCCGTTGTTATTTTATATCGGCCTCGGCTCGGGAAGAAATCCACTCCAATTAAGGCACTTTGTTTGTTTGTGATCAATTTAAAAACGAAGATTATTGTTGAAATGAAATTAACTTCGACTGGGTGTAGTTTTTTCTCCATCCTGTTGCTGTGCGCTACTTGCGTAACAGTTAGATTTATTTTTCAGCACGAGGCGACTGTTCAGCCTCTTGCAGGCCCCTATCTTTGCCACCCAATACGCCTCTTCGTCAGCCCTCTGTCAGACTCTTGTCAGCCCTTGCAGTCTATCTTGCACACAATAGCCTCTTGTCAGCCTCTTGTCAGCCTCTTGCAGCTTAGGCCCTGTAAAACAGAGGGTAAATGTACAAGTGTATTGGTGTGTGATTTAAAGAGGGACCAGTATTGTGTGTCTGTTAGTGTACCAATAAGATAAGGTGTGTGGTGTGTGTGTGTGTGTGTGGTGGTGTGTGTGTGTGGTGTGTGTGTGGTGTGTGTGTGTGTGTGTCGTGTGTGGTGTGTGTGTGTGTGTTGTGTGGTGTGTGTGTGTGTTGTGTGGTGTGTGTGTGTGTGTGTGTGTGTGTGTGTGTGTGTGTGTGAGAGAGAGTCCGGTGTTGGTGTGTGGTGTGTGTGTGAGAGCAGTTTGGTGTGTTGTGTGTAGAGAGATCGGTGTCGGTGTGCCCCAGAAAGAATAAGTATGGTGTGTGTGAAGCAGGAGTTGAGTTAAACATAATAGGACTGGGCTGTGATGAAGAGGACAGTCTAAACAGCTTGCGCTCTGAGCTGTTGCTGTTGGCACTCAGAGTAGGACGGTGATTATCAGCGAGGACAGCAATGTCATCACACAGATACTGTAGGAACTTCTGAACTTCACACCCTCTGTTAATAGAGCCTACCTTTAAAGGCTGTCCTGTAAGCCTGACTTAAAACAAGATTCGCCTCCTGTATAAGGAGACCACTTTTTTTAGGCTGTCGTAGCCTGAAATATTGACTTACAGGAAAAGCTTTCGTGTCAATAGAGGCTGTCGAAGCCTGACTAAACAAGATAACGCTCTGCTCATAGGAGACACTTACTTTAAGGGGCGATCATATAGCCGTTTTACATAAACCCTCCAGGTCTCTGTTCTCCTACTAATCTCACTGTAACCCCCCTCCAGGTCTCTGTTCTCCTACTAATCTCACTGTAACCTTTTCTGTCTCCTTTCCTCCAACCCTAGCCACTCAGCTCCTACCCAGCCGGTCATGTGCCGCCGCAATCTTCGGTCTCTCTCTCTCTCCCACTACTCTCTCCTCTTCTATCCTATCATCTATTCCTTCTGCTAAATCCCTCTCTCCTGCCTCCTGATTCTGCCTCTTCAATCCTACTCTCCTCCCTTTCCTCATCCTAAGACTCGCACTCCCCTTTCCTCCCGGCCGGCTCGGCTCTCCCCTCCTGTTCCGTGGCTGAGTGACTCATTGCAAGCTTACAAAACAGGGCTGCGGGCAGCTGAGCGAAAATTGACGGAAAACTAAACTTCCGTAGGACTCATCATCCTTCCACTCGCTACTCACTACCTTCTCGTCCTCTGTATCCGCTGCCGAAGACACTTTCTAACCCTAGGAAACTCTTTTCCCACCTCCTCCTCCCTCCTTATTCCTCCACCCCCTCCCTCCTTATTCCTCCACCCCCTCCCTCCTTATTCCTCCTCCTCCTCCTCCTCTTTCCTCTCTGCTGACGACTTTGTCAACCACTTTGAAATGAAAGGTTGATGACATCCGCTTCTCATTCACTCAGCATATTAAGTCCACTGGTCCCACTCACACAGAACTAACCTACACCTTGACCGCTTTCTCCCCTCTCTCTCCAGTTAATATCCTGCGACTAGTGAAGTCTGGCCGCCCAACAACCTGCCCGCTAGGCTCCATCCCCTCCTCCAGACCATCTCTGGAGACCTTCTCCCATTCCTCACATCCCTCATCCCTGACCACTGGCTGCATCCCTCTGACTTGAAAATGTCCCTCTAGTTGCTCCCCTCCTCAAGAAACCAACACTCAACTGCTCTGACATCAAACTACAGTCCGGTATCCCATCTTTCTTTTCTTTCCAAAATACTTGAACGGGATGTCTCTGACCAACTCTCTCACTATCTCTCTCAGAACGCTCTTGTTGACCCTAACCAGTCTGGCTTCAAGACGAGTCACTCAACCAAGACTGCTCTTCTCTGTGTCACGGCGTATCTACGAACTGCCAAAGCTGACTCTCTCTCCTCTGTTCTCATCCTCCTAGATCTATCCTCTGCCTTTGACACCGTGAACGATCAGATAATCCTCTCCACTCTCTCAGTGCTGGGCGTCTCAGGCTCTGCACACTCTTGGATTGCATCCTACCTGGCAGGCCACTCCTACCAGTTGACGTGAAGAGGATTTGTGTATTGTCTTCCAGTGTTTTCTCTATCATTAACTTTCATTGTGAGCTGAGTTCAGTTCTACAAGAGAGACAGACCTCTGGAGTTGCAGAGGTCTCTGTTCTCCTCTGATATCTCACGTAACCTCCTCCAGGTCTCTGTACTCCTACTAATTCACTGTAACCCCCTCACAGGTCTCTGTTCTCCTAACATAATCTCACTGTAAACCTCCTTCCAGGTCTTGTTCTCCTACTGATCTCACTGTAACCTCCTCCAGGTCTCTTGTCTCCTACTAATCTCACTGTAACCCCCTCCAGGTCTCTGTTCCCTTAACTGATCTCACTGTAACCCTCCTCCAGGTCTTGTTCTCCTATTAAAATCTCACATGTAACCTCCTCCAGGTCTCTGTTCTCTACTAATCTCACTGTAACCCTCCTCCAGGTCTCTGTTCTCCTACTAATCTCACTATAACCCCCTCCAGGTCTCTGTTCTCCTACTAATCTCACTGTAAACCCCCTCCAGGTCTCTGTTCTCTCTACTAATCTCACTGGTAACCCCCAGGATCTCTGTTCTCCTACTAATCTCCACTGTAACGCCCTCCAGGTCTCTGTTCTCCTACTAATTCACTGTAACCCCCCTCCATGGTCTTGTTCTCCTACTAATCTCACTGTAACCCTCCTCCAGGTCTCTTCCCTACTGACTCATTGTAACCCCCTCCAGGTCTCTGTTGTCCTACTAATCTCACTGTAACCCTCCTCCAGTCTCTGTTCTCCTACTATCTCACTGTAACCCTCCTCCAGGTCTCTGTTCTCCTACTAATCTCACTGTAACCCTCCTCCAGGTCTCTGTTCTCCTACTAAATCTCACTGTAACCCCCTCCAGGTCTCTGTTCTCCTACTAATCTCACGGTAACCTTTTCTGTCTTCCTTTCCTCCAACCCTAGCCACTCAGCTCCTACCCAGCCGGTCATGTGCGCGCGCAATCTTCGTCTCTCTCTCTCTCCCACTACTCTCTCCTCTTCTATCCTATCATCTATTCCTTCTGCTAAATCCTCTCTCCTGCCTCCTGATTCTGCCTCTCAACCTACTCTCCTCCCTTTCCTCATCCTAAGACTCGCACTCCCTTTCTCCCGGCCGGCTCGGCTCTCCCCTCCTGTTCCGTGGCTGAGTGACCCATTGCAAGCTTACAAAACAGGGCTGCGGGCAGCTGAGCGAAAACTTGACGGAAAACTAAACTTCCGTAGGACTCATCATCTTCCACTCGCTACTCACTACCTTCGGTCCTCTGTTCCGCTGCCGAAGACACTTTCTAACCCTAGGAAACTCTTTTCCCACCCTCCTCTCCCTCCTTATTCCTCCACCCCCTCCCTCCTTATTCCTCCACCCCTCCCTCCTATTCCTCCTCCTCCTCCCCTCTTTCCTCTCTGCTGACGACTTTGTCAACCACTTTGAAATGAAAGGTTGATGACATCCGCTTCTCATTCACTCAGCATATTAAGTCCACTGGTCCCACTCACACAGAATAACCTACACCTTGACCGCTTTCTCCCTCTCTCTCCAGTTAATATCCTGCGACTAGTGAAGTCTGCCGCGCCAACAACCTGCCCGCTAGGCTCCATCCCCTCCTCCAGACCATCTCTGGAGACTTCTCCATTTCACATCCTCAATCCTGACCACTGCTGCATCCCTCGACTTGAAATGTCCCTCTAGTTGCTCCCTCCTCAAGAAACCAACACTCAACTGCTCTGACATCAAACTACAGTCCGGTATCCATCTTTCTTTCTTTCCAAAATACTTGAACGGATGTCTCTGACCAACTCTCTCACTATCTCTCTCAGAACGCTCTTGTTGACCTAACCAGTCTGGCTTCAAGACGAGTCACTCAACCAAGACTGCTCTCTCTGTGTCACGGCGTATCTACGAATGCCAAAGCTGACTCTCTCTCCTCTGTTCTCATCCTCCTAGATCTTCCTCTGCCTTTGACACCGTGACGATCAGATATAATCCTCTCCACTCTCTCAGTGCTGGGCGTCTCAGGCTCTGCACACTCTTGGATTGCATCCACCTGGCAGGCCACTCCTACCAGTTGACGTGAAGAGGATTTGTGTATTGTCTTCCAGTGTTTCTCTCTCATTAACTTCATTGTTGAGCTGAGTTCAGTTCTACAAGAGAGACAGACTCTGGAGTTGCAGCGATGAGACAAGATTGTAAATCACGAAAATGTGGAGAAAAAAAAAGGGGGGGGGGGGGGTTGGTAAAGCAATGTATTTAGGTGCCAGCAGATGTGTTGAAAACAGTGATTGAGGCTAATCTTTATTAGGATTTATTCATTAATGTAACATGTTAATAGATATCATACACTAATCAGAATGGCTGTATAGGACTTTATCTTAACAGCAACATGTCCCCCATATCAACACATTCCTGATGTGAAGGAATATCTATAATATATAAGTACATGCTCTGGCCATAGACTAAAAGAACTTAGAGAATGACTGCTAACCGTGGGATGGTATATCTGGTTCCAATGAGACTAATACATTCATATAATACCTATACATTGTCTTACTGAGGTGTGGGGGTGTTTATGCATTTCCAGCATTGTGTACTGTGTTGTGTAAATGGTTAGAGTAATCTGTTTAAACTGGTTGGCTAAGGTATCTAAGTCATAACACGCACTGAGACGGAGGACATTTAAATATCTGGAATAGGAGAATAAACTTGCAACAAACCCTCAGAGGAAATCTAGAAGAGCCAAAGACAAACTACAGCTGTTTAACAGTAAATTAACGACGGTGAGACCAAACAATTATTTAAAACACATTGTAATGATGGATCAGGTGACAAGGATTTTGTTTCATATTTCAATATTGCGTGTGCAATTTTACCACGCATTGTCGTACTTTGATCACAGTTCAACGGAGGCTGCAGAGATAACGATTTCTTCCCCTCTCGTAAAACACTTTGACACACTGATGAGTTATCGCTTTCAAAGATAGATTTGGACTCTGTCACGTTTAACATGAATGGGTGTGTTTTCAGATTGAGGGTGTTCACTCTGACGGATCCACAGAACCCTGGAGAGAAGAGGCTCTGTGCACTGATCATACCCCAGATAGGAGTGCACAGAGATGGATACAGGATGATGGGGATGACCCCTCTTC
>NW_019942901.1:212455-228789 GCF_002910315.2 Salvelinus sp. IW2-2015 | reverse complement strand
TTGCAGCGATGAGACAAGATTGTAAATCACGAAATGTGGAGAAAAAAAAAGGGGGGGGGGGGGTGGTAAAGCAATGTATTTAGGTGCCAGCAGATGTGTTGAAAACAGTGATTGAGGCTAATCTTTATTAGGATTTATTCATTAATGTAACATGTATAGATATCATACACTAATCAGAATGGCTGTATAGGACTTTATCTTAACAGCAACATGTCCCCCATAAACACATTTCCTGATGTGAAGGAATATCTTATATATTAAAGTACATGCTCTGGCCATAGACTAAAAGAACTTAGAGAATGACTGCTAACCGTGGGATGGTATATCTGGTTCAATGAGACTAATACATTCAATATAATACCTATACATTGTGCCTTACTGAGGTGTGGGGGTGTTTATGCATTTCCAGCATTTGTTACTGTTGTGTGTAAATGGTTAGAGTAATCTGTTTAAACGGTTGGCTAAGGTATCTAAGTCATACACACGCACTGAGACGGAGGACATTTAAATATCTGAATAGGAGAATAAACTTGCAACAAAACCCTCAGAGGAAATCTAGAAGAGCCAAAGACAAACTACAGCTGTTTAACAGTAAATTAACGACGGTGAGACCAACAATTATTTAAAACACATTGTAATGATGGATCAGGTGACAAGGATTTTGTTTCATATTTCATAATTGCGTGTGCAATTTTACCACGCATTGTCGTACTTTGATCACAGTTCAACGGAGGCTGCAGAGATAACGATTTCTTCCACTCTCGTAAAACACTTTGACACACTGATGAGTTATCGCTTTCAAAGATAGATTTGGACTCTGTCACGTTAACATGAATGGGTGTGTTTTCAGATTGAGGGTGTTCACTCTGACGGATCCACAGACCCTGGAGAGAGAGGCTGTCTGTGCACTGATCATCCCCAGATAGGAGTGCACAGAGATTACAGGATGATGGGATGACCCCTCTTCACAGAACAGAAAGACAGGGGCAGGTGTCCAGTGCTGACACTCCAGCATGACAGTCATTAGGCCAGAGGCATCATGGGAATGACATGACATGACATGAAAATCATAATGTTGAGCGTGTTCTTCTTTTAGCTCCTCTCTTTTTCTTCACAGAACAGAAAGACAGGGGCAGGTGTCCAGTGCTGACACTCCAGCATGACAGTCATTAGGCCAGAGGCATCATGGGAATGACATGACATGACATGAAAATCATAATGTTGAGCGTGTTCTTCCTTTTGGACTAGCAGCTCAAATGCCTCTTTATAATATTGGTGTGTGTGTGTGTGTGTGTGTGTGTGTGTGTGTGTGTGTGTGTGTGTGTGTGTGTGTGTGTGTGTGTGTGTGTGTGTGTGGTTCGGTTAGCTGATCTTTGTGTCAGGGAGGCAGACTGTGTTCACACTCTTAATTAAGAAAATTGATTGTCAGCCCAGTGTTTCTAAATAAATCCTAAGTCACACAATCAATCATTGTTTTTTATGAAATGGAGAATGAGATGAATTTGAACCTGTTTAATAATGGTTAAATGAAGGTTAAATAATGGTTAAATGATGGTTAAATGATGGTTAAATTATTACATATTAAGCGCATGCACTATTCCGTTGTAGTCATTCTTAAAGTAATATCTGGTGGACAGACTACGTAAACAACATCTGACCAAAGTACGTGGGGTTTTAGTTTACTCTTACTAGTAAAAAGCTAGTAGCCAGGCAGCTTGGGTAATCCAAGGATCAATGATTTGGGACATCTCTGAATCAGATCCTCTAGTTGGAATGTGTTTATTGAAGTAGTTTCCGTGTGGAGATCAATAGACTACAATATCATTCACTATGTCCTCGTGGGGAGCAGTTTAAATGACTGGTCTATACGATCTGCAGCTCGTGGCTGTCTGAGAGTCCACAGCTAGCCTTGTGTTCATTGAAGAGCTTGACCAGGGATTCCATGTAGAGGCCATGATAATGATCCACCTCCGCCTGAGTGGGAAAAGGCCTCTTTGGCACTGGGATAGGACTACCCACTACAGTGGTGACCGGGCAGTGGTAAGGCATCCAAAACCAGCGTTCACCTACAAACAGACACGGGGAAAAGCTCATGATCTTCTTAAAGAGTTGCTGTAACCTCCAGCCCACACTCCCCTCTGGGAAGATCACCTGGCGGAAAATATTGTTCTCCCCAAACGAGTAGACGGGCACCAGGTTAGCCCCAAACTCCAGGGCCACCCGGACGAAGCCTTTCCTCTGTCTCATTACCACAGTGTTAACCCCAGGCAGGCTCAACAGTGACTCAGCAGCGCCCCCTATCACAATCACCACCGCATTGCCTTGTCCACTATTAGACAGAAGGTGCTTTAGACTGGGCTTGCTGACTGGAAAACAACCTGTGGACATGACATATTCCCTGTAGAGGGGGATCTTGAAGAGGCCACCCAGGATGCAGAGGCAGGAGCGCACCCCAGGAAAGAGGTCCATAAAGCCACAGGCCTCGGTGCTAAAAGAGGCAAAGGCTCCGATACTCAACACCCCATGAGGATGACACCCTAAGATGTAGTTCTCGTTCGGGTTCAACTCCGCTGTTTTCACTAACTTCATTGGGAAGTAGTCCCTAACGTGATTCCACACTTTCCAGTTTCTCACAAAAGAACTTCTCCTGCCTCCTCTTTCAGGTGTGTGCCAGTCCATCAACTGCCAGATGAGGTAGAGAACAGGCAGCGGCCACAGACAAGTCAACAGAAGGTACACCATCAATCCAATACAAACCGGACCTAACAGGAGGAAGCTCCATATCCATTGCAGAACACTGATATTCTCCAGGAACTCTTTCCTTTGAGTTTTCTCCATCCTCATCTCTGAAACCGTTTCTGTAGTTTTCCCCCACCGAAAAAAGGTGATTTACAGCGAACAAGAGCGACTGTCCGGAGAGCACTAGTATCCGACACGGTCGTACTTTGATCACAGTTCAACCGAGGCTGCAGAGATAATGATTTCTTCCACTCTCGTAACACTTTGACACACTGATGAGTTATCGCTTTCAAAGATAAACGGTGACAGAGTCCAAATCGAACATGAATGGGTGTGTTTTCAGATTGAGGGTGTTCACTCTGACGGACCCACAGAACCCTGGAGAGAAGAGGCTGTCTGTGCACTGATCATACCCCCAGATAGGAGTGCACAGAGATGGATACAGGATGATGGGGATGACCCTCTTCACAGAACAGAAAGACAGGGGCAGGTGTCCAGTGCTGACACTCCAGCATGACAGTCATTAGGCCAGAGCATCATGGGAATGACATGACATTAGATGAAAATCTGGGGGGCGTCAAGGTTAAGATTTATACTGGCAGGGAACCAGGGAGGAGGAATGTTTTCACATTCAGGGTAACCATAGCAACCTCTGCTTAACTTCAAGGGCTGTGAAGCCAATGCACCAGACACATGGAGCTGACCGCTTAAAATAGAGCAAATAACAGACCACGGTTGGTGTGTGTAAAACAGACCAATCCAGTGTCTTCACCATCCTTTCTGTTGTCTGACTCTAGAGAGCAGGCAAGACCAGAGAGTCAACAGAATTCTGACTTCACTGAAGAGTCAGAGACACAGCCTTGGGTCACCGCCCTTCTATTGTCCTTGATTCAGAGACACAGCCTTGGGGTCACACGCCTTCTATTGTCCTTTTCAGAGACACAGCCTTGGGGTCATGCTTGTTGCTTTATAAGACACTGTTGCCATGGAGATGCTGCGTATCCCTTATCTAGCTCCAGTGTTTTAGAAAGAGAAGGAATAGAGGGAAGAGGAGAAAAACAGGGAGTGGGGTGGAAGAAAATGGAGAGAGGAGCCTTATCTGAAAAGTATTTAAAATTAAAATATAATAACCCACAGTCAACTCTCTTTGTATTTTTCTGCCTTAAAGGTATCATGTGGATCCTTCACACACACACACACACACACACCACACACACACAACACACACACACACACACACACACACACACACACACACACACGGGTATAACATGTGAAGTGTGCAATATAACTGCACAGTCATTCTTGGCAGGTATTATGATATACATAGACAGATAATTTAAATACTAGAAAAGACACTGAATCTCTAGAACATTGGACTGAGCACGTGTGTGTGTGTGTGTTGTGTTGTGTGTGTGTGTGTTGTGTGTGTGTGTGTGTGTGTGTGTGTGTGTGTGTGTGTGTGTGGTGTGTGTGTGTGTGTGTTGTGTGTGTGTGTGTGTGTGTGTGTGTGTGTGTGTGTGTGTGTGTGTGTGTGGTGTGGTGTTATACAGTTGAAGTCGAAAGGTTACATCACCATAGCCAAATGCATTTAAACTCAGTTTTTCAACATCTCTGACATTTATTCCTACTTAATATTCCCTGTTTAGGCATAGTAGAGAATTATTTATTTTAGCCTTTCTTTCATCACATTCCCAGTGGGTCAGAAGTTTACATACACTCAATTAGTATTTGGTAGCATTGCCTTTAAATTGTTTAACTTGGGTCACACTTTCGGGTAGCCTTCCACAAGCTTCCCACAAAAAGTTGGGTGAATTTTGGCCCATTCCTCCTGACAGAGCTGGTGTAACTGAGTCAGGTTTGTAGGCCTCCATGCTCGCACATGGTTTTTCAGTTCTGCCCACAAATGTTCCATAGGTTTGAGGTCAGGGCTTTGTGATGGCCACTCCAATACCTTGACTTAGTTGTCCTAATCCATTTTGCCACAACTTTGGAAGTATGTTTGGGGTCACTGTCCTTGGAAGACCCATTTGCAACCAAGCTTTAACTTCCTGACTGATGTCTTGAGATGTTGCTTCAATAAATCCACATAATATTTCTCCTTATGATGCCATTTATTTTGTGAAGTGCACCAGTCCCTCCTGCAGCAAAGCACCCCACAACATGATGCTGCCACCCCCGTGCTTCCACGGTTGGGATGTGTTCTTCAGCTTGCAAGCCTCCCCCTTTTTTCCTCCAAACATAACGATGGTCATTACAGCCAAACAGGTCTATTTTTGTTTCACAGACCAGAGGACATTTCTCAAAATAACGATCTTTGTCCCCTATGTGCAGTTGTAAACAGTAGTCTGGCTTTATTATGCCGGTTTTAGAGCAGTGGCTTCTCCTTGCTGAGTTGCCTGTCAGGTTATGTCGATACAGGACTCTTTTACTGTGGATATAGATACTTTTGTACCTGTTTCCTCCAGCATCTTCACAAGGTCCTTTGCGGTTGTTCTGGGATTGATTTGCCCTTTTTGCACCAAAGTACGTACATCTCTAGGAGACAGAACGCGTCTCCTTCCTGAGCAGTATGACGGCTGTGTGGTCCCATGGTGTTTATACTTGCGTACTATTGTTTGTACAGATGAACGTGGTACCTTCAGGCGTTTGGAAATTGCTCCCAAGGATGAACCAGACTTGTGGAGGTCTACAATTTTTTCTGAGTCTTGGCTGATTTCTTTTGATTTTTCCATGAGGCACTGAGTTTGAAGGTAGGCCTTGAAATACATCCACAGGTACCCTCCAATTGAATGAAATTATGTCAATCAGCCTATCAGAAGCTTCTAAAGCCATGACATTATTTTCTAGAATTTTCTAAGCTGGCACAATGACTTAGTGTATGTAAACTTCTGACCCATTGGAATTGTGATACAGTGAATTATAAGCTAAATATCTGTCTGTAAACAATTGTTGGAAAAATTACTTGTGTCATGCACAAAGAATGTCCTAACCGACTTGCCAAAACATAATTTGTTAACAAGAAATTTGTGGAGAGTTTGAAAAACAAGTTTTAATGACTCCAATTACAGTGTATGTAAACTTCCGACTTCAACTGTATATATAAATAACACACACACACACACACACACACACTATATATATATATATATATATATTATTATATATATATATACAGTTGAATTGTCCGTAGAGCTCCGAGACAGGATTGGCCGCCAGGCCAAACTGAGCAAAGGGGGAGAAGGCCTTAGTTAGGGAGGTGCAAGAACCCGATGTTCACTCTGGCAGAGCTTCAGAGTTCCTCTGTGGAGATGGGAACCTTCCAGAAGGACAACCATCTCTGCAGCAATCCACCAATCAGGCCTTTATGGTAGAGGGCCAGACGGAAGCCATCCTCAGTAAAAGGCACATGACAGGCCGCTTGGAGTTTGCCAAAAGGCACCTAAAGGACTCTCTGACCATGAGAAACAAGATTCTCTGGTCTGATGAAACCAAGATTGAACTATTTGGCCTGAATGCCAAGCGTCACGTCTGGAGGAAACATGGCATCATCCCTATGGTGAAGCATGGTGGTGGCAGCATCATGCTGTGGGGATGTTTTTCAGCTGCAGCGACTGGGAGACTAGTCAGGATCGAGACAAAGATGAGTAAACAGAGCAAAGTACAGAGAGATCCTTGATGAAAACCTGCTCCAGAGTGCTCCGGACCTCAGACTGGGGCAAAGGTTCACCTTCCAACAGGACAACGACCCTAAGCGCACAGCCAAGACAATGCAGGAGTGGCTTTGGGACAAGTCTCTGAATGTCCTTTACATGCTGACCAGACACTTCGCGTACGCAAGCGTCGCAAAATAAATGTAGAAATCCATGTTATTCAATTATTGCACCCACACTGCTCGCGTCTGCCATGCCAAGGGTTAAAATAGAACTCCTATTTCTGATGCAGATCGCGCTGCAAGTCCTGCCTCTCCCATCTCCTCATTGGTTTATAGAAGCAGGTACCCACGTGCCTTCTCCTCATTGGTTATACCCACGTGGGTGATTGAAAGACGAACTGTGTTGCCGGTCGGTGTAGTAATACTATGAAAGTTTAGATGCCGATCACCATATAAGTTCAAAGATGAAAAAGCCTGGAAGGAGGAGAGATGACTAGAAACGATTCGGTTGGCCGTTTTATGTGTGGATTAATTGTCGGAGTAGAGGTCCTTGTGCATTTCAGGTAAAATAACAACTCAATGTTTATATCCCAGGACAAATTAGCTAGCAACAGCAAGCTAGCTAAATAGGACAAATTAGCTAGCAAGTGCAAGCTAACTAGCTAAATTGCCATACATGTTTAATGCTTTTGACCTGTCCCGAAATGAATGTCATTGGTTCAGAGTTAGTTTGATTATTTTAACCTGCGTGATCGCGTTTGGTGCACGATAGCGCACGATGGCGCACGCGCGCAGTCGGTTTGGGTTCCGTGTTAGTGGCCCACCCAGAACCCGGACTTCAACCCGATCAAACATCTTTGGAGAGACCTGAAAATAGCTGTGCAGCAACACTCCCCATCCAACCTGACAGAGCTTGAGAGGATCTGCAGACAAGAATGGGAGAAACTCCCCAAATACAGGTGTGGCAAGCTTGTAGTGTCATACCCAAGAAGACTTGAGGCTGTAATCGTTACCAAAGGTGCTTCAACAAAGTACTGAGTAAAGGGTCTGAATACTTATGTAAATGTGATATTTCAGTTTTATTATTATTTTCTATAAATTGGCAAAACTATTCTAAAATTTGTCATGGGTTATTGATGCAGATTGATGAGGAAACAAACTATTCAATCAATTTTACAATAAGGCTGTAACGTAACAAAATGTGTAAAAAGTCAAGGGGTCTGAATACTGACAGAAACACTGTACATGTAGGTACAGTAGGGGTAAAAGTGACTAGGCAATCAGGATAGATAATAAACAGAGTAGCAGCAGTGTATGTGATGAGTGTGATGTGATGAGTGTGAAATCAAAATAAAATAAACATGTATTTGAAACCTGTTGTATTCGGCGCATGTGACAAATACATTTTTATTTTGAATTGATTACCGTGAAATGCTTACATATGGGCCCTTAACCAACAATGCGATTCAAGAAATAAAGTTAAGAAAATATTTACTAAATATACAAATATACAGGGGCTACCCTGTTAGTTGAGATAATTTGTACAAGTAGGTAGGGGTAAAGTGACTATGCATACATAATAAACAGCGAGTAGCAGCAGTGTAAAAACAAAAGGGGGGCATTTGATTCTTGTTCAGCAGTCTTATGGCTTGGGGGTAGAAGCTGCTAAGGAGCCTTTTGGACCTAGACGTGGCGCTCCGGTACCGCTTGCCGTGCGGTAGCAGAGAGAACACTCTATGACTTGGGTGACTGGAGTCATTGACAATTTTTTGGGCCTTCCTCTGACACTGCCTAGTATATAGGTCCTGGATGGCAGGAAGCTTGGCCCCAGTGATGTACTGGGCCGTACCCACTACCCTCTGTAGCGCCTTACGGTCAGATGCCGAGCAGTTGCCATACCAGGCGGTGATTCAACCGGTCAGGATGCTCTCGATGGTGCAGCTGTAGATCTTTTTGAGGATCTGGGGACTCATGTCAAATCTTTTCAGTCTCCTGAGGGGGAAAAGGTGTTGTCATGCCCTCTTCACGACTGTCTTGGTGTGTTTGGACCATAATAGTTTGTTGTTGATGTGGACACCAAGGATCTTGAAACTCTCAACCCGCTCAACTACAGCCCCGTCGATGTGAATGGGGATGTGTTCGGTCCTCCTTTTCCTATAGTCCACGATCAGCTCCTTTGTCTTGTTCACGTTGAGGGAGAGATTTTTGTCCTGGCACCACACTGCCAGGTCTCTGACCTCCTTATTGTCTGTCTCATCGTTGTTGGTGATCAGGCCAACCAATGTTGTGTCATCAGCAAACTTAATGATGGTGTTGGAGTCGTGCTGGCCATGCAGTCGTGGGTGAAAAGGGAGTATAGGAGGGGACTAAGCACGCACCCCTCAGGGGCCCACATGTAGAGGATCAGCGTGGCAGATGTGTTGTTGCCTACCCTTATCACCTGGGGGCGGCCCGTCAGGAAGTCCAGGATCCAGTTGCAGAGGGAGGTGTTTAGTCCTAGGGTCTTTAGCGTAGTGATGAGCATTGTGGGCACTACGGTGTTGAACGCTGAGAAGTAGTCAATGAACAGCATTTTCACATAAGTGTTCCTTTTGTCCAGGTAGGAAAGGGCAGTGTGGAGTGCGATTGAGCTTGCGTCGTCTGTGGATCTGTTGGAGTGGGTCTAGGGTTTTTGGGATGATGGTGTTGATGTGAGGCATGACCAGCCTTTCAAAGCACTTCATGGCTACTGACGTGAGTGCTATGGGGCGGCAGTCATTTAGGCAGGTTAACTTTGCTTCTTGGGTACAGGGACTATGGTGGTCCGCTTGAAACATGTAGGTATTACAGACTCGGTCAGGGAGAGGTTGAAAATGTCAGTGAACACACTTGGTCCGTGCATGCTCTGAGTACACGTCCTGGTAATCCGTCTGGCTCTGCGGCCTTGTGAATGTTGACTTGTTTAAAGGTCTTGCTCACATCGACTACGGAGAGCGTGAGCACACAGTCGTCCAGAACAGCTGGTGCTTTCATGCATGCTTCAGTGTTGCTTGCCTCGAAGCGAGCATAAAAGGCATTTAGCTTGTCTGGTAGGCTTGCATCACTGGGCAGGTTGCGACTGGGTTTCCCTTTGTAGTCCGTAATATTTTGCAAGCACTTCCACATCCGACGAGCGTCAGAGCCGGTGTTCAATCTTAGTCATGTATTGACGCTTTGCCTGTTTGATGGTTCTAGCCTTTAGCTCGGTGCGGATGTTGCCTGTCATCCATGACTTCTGGTTGGGATATGTGCGTACAGTCAATGTGGGGACGACGTCGTCTATGCACTTATTGATGAAGCTGGTGACTGATGTGGTAAACTCCTCAATGCCATTGGAAGAATCCTGGAACATTTTCCAATCTGTGCTAGTGAGACAGTCCTGTATCTTAGCATCTCAGATGCCGCATAACACGCTTGCGGTCAGATGCCAGGCAGGTGTCATACCAGCTGTAAAACGTTTTGAGGATCTGAGGGCCCATGCCAAATATTTTCAGCCTCTTGAGGGGCTGCTTCCTCCACTGACAGTTCAATCACCCCCAAACCAAAGTAGCACCACACCACCCTGGCCTCCATTGCCACAGCACAACAGACAAGACATTAATGAATGAATTTATCACTCAGTCAATGTGTTTCTCAATGTGCTTGTTCTCCTACGGCTCTTCTATCTCTGCCGGCGTGAGCTGGGACTGGGAGGCAGCTAGCTAGGAGGCAGCTGGGTCAGACACGCATTAGCCCTGGCTATTACAGGGCCTAGCTGGGATTGATTCAGCATTTAGGGAAAATGGGAACGACTTCCGCTGCCATGACACCATCTTTAATTCTATAGGGAGAAAGTGAAGAAGAGAGAGAATAGAGGTTATCAAGAATGAAAAAAAGAAAGACAAGAGTAGAGAGAGAGAGAGGAAAACGCTCTGCCGAGAGATGAGTCTTCCCGGACGATAAAGATCGGACGGGGGTCGGGGGATAAAGATGGAAGTAGTGGGTTTGGGAGGGTAGGGTGAGGTGGAGGAGATGAAGAGAAGGAGGAAGGAAGAGGAGAAGAGAGAGAGATCGAGAGAGAGAGACGAGAGAGAGAAGAGCAGAAGGAGATGAGAGAGAGAGACTGGAGAGAAGAGAGAGAAGAAGAGAGAGAGGAGAGAAGAGAGAGAGAGGAGAAGAGAGAGAGGGAGAAGAGTAGAGAGAAGAGAGAACGAGAGAGAGAGAGAGAGAGAGAGAAGGAGAGAGAGAGAGAGGAGACGAAGAGATGAGAGAGAGAGAGAGAGAGAGGAGAGGAGAAGAGAAGAGAGAAGGGGGGGGATGATGAGAGGGACATGAGAGAAGATGATGAGGGAAAGGGCAAGGCAGGGCGCAGCAGGGAAACTGGGAAAGATTTATTTCTGCTGCAGAATTAGATACAAACTGACTAAAAAACAGGACATGTTAACAGTTATAGTTATAGTCTACCATTATAATACAGCAACTCCCCTGAAAGGCCTGTGCAATAGAGAACAGCTGCTTGGCTTATGTCGTTATGGAAACCCAAGCCTTTTGTTCTTTAACTAGGCAAGTTCAGTTAAGAACAAATTCTTAATTTTAAATGACGGCCTAGAGAAAAGTGGGTAACTGCCTCTGTTCAGAGGGGCAGAATGACAACATTTGTAACCTTGTCAGCTGGGATTCGATCTTGCAACATTTCGGTTACACCCAGATCACAACGCTCTAACCCACTAGGTTCGGTCCGGGGCTGGCAGAACGTAACGCGATGGCTCCTCATACACCCGATAAGGTGGTCAGGTGGCTGATGGGGGTAACTGCTGCTTCGTCCTCATACACCGAGTGGTGAGTGGCGGGTATGGGGTGGAAAGGTTAAACGCTGTCTCTCATCATCACCGAGGTAGGTCAGGTGGCTGGGGTAACGCTGGTCTCTCATGCACCGAGTGGTGGTCAGTGAGCTCGTGGCTGGGGTAACGCTGCTCCTCATCACCGAAGGTAGGTACAGGTGGCTTGGGAAAGGTGGTACGACTGGCTCCTCATCAAACACGCGGTGGTCCGGTGAGCTGGCAAATAAAAAACAAGGTAACAGCTGCTACTCATCTACACAAGAAGGTGGATCCAGTGGCCTGGGGTAACGCTGGCTCCTCATCACCGAGGTGGTCAGGTGCTAGTAGCTGGGGTAACGCTGGCTCCTCATCACCGAGGTGGTCCAGTGGCTGGGGTAACGCTGGCTCCTCATCACCGAGGTGATCAGGTGGCTGGGGTAACGCTGGCTCCTCATCACCGAGGTGGTCAGGTGCTAGTAGCTGGGGTAACAGATGTGCAGGTGTTTCATGTGATGTTAACCTCGTGCTGCTGGTGCTAGGCCCTGGCTATTCTCCATCTTGTTATTGAACCTTTATTTAACTAGGCAAGTCAGTTAAGAATAAATTATTATTTACAGTGACGGCCCAGGAACAGTGGGTTAACTGCCTTGTTCAGGGGAACAGTGGGTTAACTGCCTTGTTCAGGGGAACAGTGGGTTAACTGCCTTGTTCAGGGGCAGTACGACAGATTTTTACCTTGTCAGCTCGGGGATTCTAGTCCAACGCTCTAACCACTACCTGCCCATCTTGTTGCCCAGCCGGTGGCGTGGGGTTGGGCGGGTATTACATTTGCTGCTAGGTCGGACTAGCAGGCTGCTCGGTGAGCTCGGCATCGGTCTCGACATGGTGGTTCTCAGTTTTTTTGCTCTTAGCAGTGCCCAGACATTTTGGGATATCCAAGCTGATCAGAGCTTAGCCAACTAGCTATAATTATTAAACTTAATGAAGCTAGCTGTAGATGTCTGCAAAAGTGAACAACCTTTTTCCCTCTCTGTGAGTTAACTACTAAATATTACATTATTACACCCCTCTGCCTCTCCCTCATGAGCGCACACTGACATATAGCCTCTGTCCCGGTCTGCGCTACTTGCAGGGCATGGTCAATTCAATATCGTTTGTCATTTTTAAATGGGGTAACAAAACCTATCTTAGGGGTCCATGCCTAGCTTTGCCACCCCGTAGAGCCGGCTCTAGCTAATGGTATAACAAAAATATGTACGACTCAAATATCCCAAAGATAAAGCAATGGTTAGATGAACAATTGAAACACAATGCACAGAAAGCTTATTCTCAGAGCAAATGTCCTAGACGTAGTTAATGGGGAGATACCACTGAGACATGGATCTATCAATCATTTTACAAATGGGTTTACATAAATGACAGGAAGAGGGATTTAGGTAAATACGTGTAAGTAAGGACATCTGGTATGGATTGCCATAGATACCGCATACTTGAGTTGAAACAGAATACGGTTTCAAGTGAAAACAGGCATGTTATGGAGGTGAATCAAATTCAATTCCAATCTATTGGAGAAACATCAAGGTGATTAATTGTACAAATCTACTGGGCAGTAGGCAAAGAGACCACAGTGTCCATTACCGACTGTTGTGTCAAAGAGATGAAATGGGTCATGTGTTAATGCCCCACCACGCGTGTCCATAAGGGGTATGTTGTTCCTCTGCTATAGGCTACAGGTGGCTTAGCAAGTCTCTGCGACCCCTTTGGTGTGTGATTCATAACAGAAAATCGTCACGTGTGATCTATGGTGAGGAGGTGATTTATAAAGTAGAATTGACTTTATCCTATGCAATTGGACGGCATACACATTCCTCCCGTCCAAGCATTACATTTGCAGGCATCTTGGTAGAGTGATTATTTAATAGATGGAGAATCCATGCGGTCGTGTAGCTCTCACAAACCTCTAGAGGATCCCGGGGCGTAATATATCACAACATATATTAAAATCAGTAGTACAAAGTGCAGCAGCAAAATACTTCTTCAGACATACATATACAAACAAGGGTTTCATTTCTAATACAGCAACAGCCATCAGAGACTCCTTAGGTGGTAATAGGAAGTGTTATATATATATATATATATATATATATATATATTATATATAATATAATAATATAATATATATATATTATATATATATTTATATATATATATATATATACATATATATATATATGTTATTGAAATTTAGGTGTGATTATGTAGCTTTACAGTGCACTTTTCAATATTCATTTATAGTTTAAAAGAAATATATTTTTGTCATAAATGATAAAAGACCAAACAGAAAAAAGGAAGAAGAAGGATCACAACTAACTAATCATACCAGCAGCTGATTTAATGTCATTAGTACAACTTCTTAGCTTAACAGTGATGCACTAGATAGATGCTTCAGAGCTGTTCAGCAGTCAGCTGTTTCAACTTGAAGTCGATGACAATGAGTACAACATGTCTCGACTCTGACAGAGAGCTTGTATACGACAGTCAGAGTTTAAGCCGATGACATAGTACAGACATGTCTTCAGAGCTGTTACAGGCAGATACGGATCGACTGTACAGATTTCAGATGTAACAGATATGCTACATGTCAGACATGTCAGACTGTTCGCAGAGATAACATGTATAGTAAGACGATGTCTTTTCAGAGCTGTTACAGAGATCATGATACGATAGACATGTTAGTTTAGCACGATGATAGAACTGTCTTCAGAGCTGCTAACGGACGAGCTGAACGAATGTTACATGGTACGAGAGACGAATATAGTCAATGGGGTTCAGAGCTGTTAGCAGCGATACGATGACACTAGTACAGATGTCTCAGAGCTGTTACAACGCAGATACGAATGCATATACAGACATTGTCTGTAGAAGCTGGTTTACAGCAGATTACTGATGACATAGTACGACATGTCTTCAGAGCTGGTTAGCAGCAGTCGATACATAGTACAGCATCGTCTTCAGAGCGTGTAACAGCGCAATCGAAATGACATAGTACAGACATGCTTCAGAGTGTTAACAGCAGATACGTTGACTAGTACAGACATGTTTCAGAGCTGTTAGAGCAAGATACGATGAATAGTCAGACATGTTCCGTCTTCAAGAAGGCTGGTAACAGCAGAATACGATGACATAAGTCAGAGCATGTCTTCGAGCTGTTACAGCAGTACGATACATAGTTACAGAGACATGTCTTCAGGAAGGCTGTACAGCAGGATACGATTACTAGTACACAAGAATGTCTTCAGAGGTGTTTACAGCAGATACGATGACATAGTACAGACATGTCTTCAGAGCTGTTAACAGCAGATATGACTACATAGTAGTTAGTAAATACACATATTCGAAGCTTGTGTGTAACAATCTCATAAACAGCCAGTACAGCAATATTGTGTATCATTCAGAGTTTTTATGTATTACGTCATGACCAAACAATTTCCCCCTTGGTGGTACAATAACATGTATCTAATCTATTGTCGTTAGATCCCTTATCCCAAAAGGGGTGGAGGTGTACAAAGGGGGAGGTCGTTGAGGTTGTCGAGGCTCCTGCTCATTTTGGGGGTTATTCCATAAGGGCCTGAATGCTGGACAACACCCTGTCAATTCTATGGTGGTTGTCATAGGTAACGCACCAACAGAGAGAAGGAATGAGAGAGAGAGAGAGAGAATAATAACAGAGAGAGAATAATAACAGAGAGAAGGAATGAGAAAGAGAGAGAGAGAATAATAACAGAGAGAAGGAATGAGAAAGAGAGAGAGAGAGAATAATAACAGAGAGAACCCCGCTGGGTTCAGTTGCCTTGGTAGTGACCTTATCATCGGGGACAGCTGCACTGTGCTGGGTCAGAGGTGCACGACAGCACAAAGCATCAGAAAGCTGAAGAGCACAATGTCCCCATATCACTATCACTAGTATCAGAGCCACTCTGCACTCTCTTACGTTCTCTCTAGCAATAACACCGAAAATATGACACGCGGGTAGCAGTTCACAACCCTGTAACACTGTACTGTCACCAAATACACTTGAACCACGCAGCAGATGTAATCACTCACAGGACAATCACTCTATCAAGAGCTGAGGAGGTAGACTGTATGAAATCTACAGTATAGTTGAGCCCTCTTATATAGCAATCATTTTTAAAAGGATTATAGACCAGGTGGGGTCGAGCCCTGAATGCTGATAGGCTGATAGGCTGAAAGCCATAGTATATCAGACCGTATATCACGGGTATGACAAAACATTTATTCTTACTGCTCTAATTACGTTGGTAACCAGTTTATAACAGCAATAAGGCACCTCGGGGGGGTTGTGGTATATGGCCAATATACCACAGCTGTATTCTAGGCACTCCACGTTGTGTCGTGCTTAAGAACAGCCGTTGTGGTATATTGGCCATATACCACACCGCCTCGTGCCTTGTTGCTTAAATATAGCATATAAACATAATCAATATGCATCTTACCTTTCAATTGTTACATTGGAAGAAAGGTACCAGATTTGATGGAATCTCTTCGGCAGGGTTTCATTTTCTTTCTGGATGGTTGGGGCTTCTTTGTGGCAGAGGTGAAAAGAATCCTCTTTTAAAAAAGGGGATTTTGGCCTCATTAGGTAGTCCGGTACACGTGTTTAAAACAATGGTTTTTGCTATGGTTTTGGAAGTCAGTATGGTTGTAAATCGTATATGGACACCTAAAAACAATACATACAGTATGTTACGAATATACTATTTGTTGAACTAAACTAACCCCACTCCTCTTAACTAACCGCGACTAACCGCACTCCCCTTAACTAACCGCACTCCCCTTAACTAACCCCACCACCCTTAACTAACCGCACTCCCCTTAACTAACAGCAACCCCCCTTAACTAACCCCACCCCCCTTAACTAACCGCACCCTCATAACTAACCGCACCCTCATAACTAACCGCACCCTCATAACTAACCGCACCCTCATAACTAACCCCAGTCCCCTTAACTCCAGTCCCCTTAACTAACTCCAGTCCCCTTAACTAACCCACACACATTAACTAACCCACACACATTAACTAACCCACACACATTAATTAACCCA
>NW_019942901.1:210637-212149 GCF_002910315.2 Salvelinus sp. IW2-2015 | reverse complement strand
AACTAACCCACTCCCCTAAACTAACCCACTCCCCTAAACTAACCCATTCCCCTTAACTAACCCATTCCCCTTAACTAACCCACTCCCCTTAACTAACCCACTCCCCTTAACTAACCCACTCCCCTTAACTAATCCACTCACCTTAACTAACCCACTCACCTTAACTAACCCACTCACCTTAACTAACCCACTTACCCTAAACTAACCTAGTCACAGCGCATTCTCTTCAACAACAACACAGGGTCAAACCCCTAAAGGTCAAACCCCTAAAGGTCAAACCCCAACGAATGCCCTGTGTTTCCATGAGGTAATGCAGCCCTCTCTGCACAGGACTCTGTGTAGGCTGCTGAGAGATAGGTAGAGAGAGAGCGAGAGAGAGAGAGAGAGGTGTAGAGAGAAAGAGAGAGAGGTAAAGAGAGAAAGAGAGAGAGGTAAAGAGAGAGAGACAGAGAGACAGAGAGAGAGAGAGAGAGGTGTAGAGAGAAAGAGAGGTAAAGAGAGAAAGAGAGAGACAGAGAGACAGAGAGAGAGCGAGAGGTAAAGAGAGAGCACAAGAGACAGAGTGAGGTAGCTTAGCGTTTAAGAGCATTGGGCCAGTAACTGAAAGGTTGTTGGTTGAAAACACCGAGCCGACTAAGTGAAGAATCTGTCAACTTAACCCTAATTGCTCCTGTAAGTCGCTCTGGATAAGAGAATCTGCTAAATGATTCAAATTGACATTTTCGAGATTTATATATATTTTTTTTACCTGCAGGCAAGCGTTTGAAAAACCAAATGCATCAGAACTCTTCATTAACTTCATTGAATTGGACCAAAACTGTCACTTTCGATTTAGGTTTGTTCACAAGGCTTTGAAATACGGATGGCCTGGATCTCATTAAGCCCACAGATTTCATCTTCAACAGCATAACCAGGCAGTGATGTTCCACTAAGCACATTCTCCATCTAACATAGGCCCAGTTTAATCTCATTCCATTTTCTTCAAAACTGAAGGAAGGACAGAAAATCATGGATTTTGGTTGGAATAGATCGACAAGACAGGTAGTTGATCTTCACGGTCAAGTCTTCCAGCTGGAACATGCATCCCATATATCCATTCAGGGGCACCACGAAGTAAATCATATAGTCTGTCATTAGGGCTCAGACAAGAAGGGCAGAATACACTGCGAATCGCAGCCATGGTTTTCAGTCTTCGGAGTTTTATTTCTTGAGGTTCATTTCAGGGTTTTATTTCTTGATGTTTTTCAGTTGTTTTATCTTGAGGGTTTTCTCGCTCGTAGTTTTCATAGGACAAACCTAAGGCCTACTTAAGAAGCATACACCTATGACTTCTAGTTGTCCCACATGACTTCACCACCTTCTAACATCAGAACATACGACACACCAACACACCAGGGAACATACGGCACGCCAACACACCAGGGAACATACGACACGCCAACACACCAGGGAACATACGACACACCAACACACCAGGGAACATACGACACACCAACACACCAGGGAACATAC
>NW_019942901.1:202174-209482 GCF_002910315.2 Salvelinus sp. IW2-2015 | reverse complement strand
CCTTAGGGAAGCTAGAAAATAAGAGGGGAAGTACCCTTAGGGAAGCTAGAAAATAAGAGGGGAAGCAGCCTTAGGGAAGCACCCTTAGGGAAGCTAGAAAATATGAGGGGAAGCACCCGTAGGGAAGCTAGAAAATAAGAGGGGAAGCAGCCTTAGGGAAGCTAGAAAATAAGAGGGGAAGCAGCCTTAGGGAAGATGGAGGCAGCTGACAGTGAGCGAGTGGAAGAGAAAGAAGCTGAGAGACAGACAGACAGACAGACAGACAGACAGACAGACGAAACAGCTGAACTCAAGGTGTCTCACCCTCCAGAATCAGTCTGTTCTCAAATTAAAGTCTGTCTCAGAGCAGCTCCAATATAATACACTGTCTGTCTCAGAGCAGGTCTAATATAATACACTGTCTGTCTCAGAGCAGCTCCAATATAATACACTGTCTGTCTCAGAGCAGGTCTAATACAATACACTGTCTGTCTCAGAGCAGGTCTAATATAATACACTGTCTGTCTCTACCTCAAGGCCCTAGGCTAGCCTCCCTGTAGCTTAATAGGGTAGGTGTCCTTTGATGAATCACACCTCAGTCTCATACTGCTATATTCCTATACTGTACATCTACACTGGGTTGCTGTGAATGTTTTTCAGGAACTTGCTCAGTGGCAAGTCAAATTCTGTATTTCCTATTACAGCACATTACAACGGGGTATAATGTGTATTTGCTGTAACACGTGTGTGTTATTTTACTCAAGGAGTGTTTAGAACCTACAGGCTAGGCATTTCATCCTAGGGACTGTTGAACTGTTTTCTGTACATTAGGAACATACATGTGGACACCACATAGTTATCTCAAAGCACATCACTGTGGTGAATTGTTTGAATCAACGGGGGAGTCCTAGGCCGGACAGGGTGTCATATCAGTCCGCTCTCTGTGAGTATCCCTATAATTACAGGACTTGCTAACAGACTGGTAGATCAGAGAGACAGAGAGACAGAGAGACGGGTATAGCTCCTTCGGCTGTGAGCTACTTCGGCCTACGGTCCTCAGCACTACTGTTGAGAGAGTGTGTGTGTGTGTGTGTGTGTGTGCGTGCGTGTGTAAAGTGGTGGAAGTCATTGAGTATTGCAAGATGGCAGGTCTAATTTAACAAACTAATGATCAATACCGTCCTGGCCCTGTGCACATCGGATGCTAAGTGGTAGCCTACTGTAGGACATGTCCATTTCTGTTTGGTGAGCTTCTACAGTTTCACGGTTGTGAAAGCCTATGTCGATGAAGCCCACTCACATTTTCTCTCAATGAACAAGATCATACCATTCTGAAAAGTCCTGTAAATGTGTGGTTGTATTTGTCTGAGTTCGGTACGGAAGTTATTCATATTGACCTGTGGGACCGATCACTTCGACTGTCTTGTATCCCAGCGTACCCGGTCTTGATATCGTATCTTTTATTAAACTACCTCATTTTCTAATTAACAAAAGGCTTCCAAACTGGCAGCGACTACAGGTCCAAACAGATGGACCTCACTCACTCACTCACTCACTCACTCACTCACTCACTCACTCACTCACTCACATAATCCAGATGACATTAGTCTCTGTCTCTATTCCATTAGCACCACACTGGGCGGTAGGAAGGTATCTATTGACCTCCATATAATGAATAGGCCTGACATTAACATTTTACACACCCTGACTGTTGTGCTCCTCACATGCCACAAAACGACCTATGGAAAGGCCCCATCTTAAACACGCCACATTGCCTTCCCCTGCCCCCTCATTGCATGGGCTGAAATCCAACCCTGTGTAGTGGTTAAAGGGATGTATGGGCTGAAATCCAACCCTGTGTAGTCGTTAAAGGGATGTATGGGCTGAAATCCAACCCTGGTGTAGTCGTTAAAGGATGTATGGGCTGAAATCCAACCCTGTGTAGTGCGTTAAAGGGACTGTATGGGCTGAAATCCAACCCTGTGTAGTCGTTAAAGGGATGTATGGGCTGAAATCCAACCCTGTGTAGTCGTTAAAAGGGATGTATGGGCGTGAATCCAACCCTGTGTTAGTGTTAAAAGGGATGTATGGGCTGAAATCCAACCCCTGTGTAGTCGTTTAAAGGGATGTATGGGCTGAAATCCAACCCTGTGTAGTCGTTAAAGGGATGTATGGGCTGAAATCCAACCCTGTGTAGTCTGTTAAAGGGATGTATGGGCTGTAATCCAACCCTGTGTAGTGGTTAAAGGGATGTATGGTGAAATCAACCCTGTGTAGTGGTTAAAGGGATGTATGGGTGTAATCCAACCTGTGTAGTCGTTAAAGGGATGCATGGCGAAATCCAACCCTGTGTAGTGGTGTTAAAGGGATGTATAGCTGAAATCAACCCTGTGTAGTGGTTGGAGGAGGACAACGATGCAGAGAGCGTGCTGGGCAGGGGTAGATTAACTGATGTGATTTACAGTATAATTCCCATGTGGCCAGAAGTGGGGCAAAGGACTGCAGTCATGACAGAGGGGGGGAGAGAGGGAGAGAGGGAGAGAGAGAGAGAGAGAGAGGGAGAGAGGGAGGGAGGGAGAGAGAGAGACAGGGAGGGAGAGAGGGAGAGAGACGGGGGAGAGAGACAGGGAGGGAGAGAGAGAGAGACAGGGAGGGAGAGAGAGGGAGAGGAGAGAGACAGGCAGAGAGGGAGGGAGGGAGGCGAGGAGAGAGAGAAGAGAGAGGAGAGAGAGAGAGGGAGGGAGAGAGGGGAGAGAGAGGGAGAGAGGGAGAGAGGGAGGAGAGAGGGAAGAGGGAGGGAGAGAGAGGAGAGAGGAGAGAGGAGAGAGACAGGGAGGGAGAGAGAAGGAGAGGGAGAGAGACAGGGAGAAGGGAGGGAGGGAGGGAGGGAGGGGGGGGGGAGAGAGAGAGAGGGGGAGGGAGAGGAGAGAGGGGAGGGAGAGAGAAGAGGAGGAGAGAGGAGGAGGGAGAGAGAGGGGAGAGGGAGGGAGAGGGGGAGGGGAGGGAGAGGGGGAGGGAGGGGGAGGTGTTATGGTGAAAAACATAAAAAGCAACACAGCTTGCAGGAAGAACATAACATTTGTTACAAAATAACTCGATAGAGAGATGTTTTCTGGGAAATAGAACACCAGCGTGGCGGACAGACTTAAAATGTCACCTCAATGATGTCATAATCTAACATCGTTGTCAAAACGTCATAGGTCGGAAAGATGGCGCCGATAGAGATGGCAGCTTCGCTTCTAGTCCTTTGGAAACTGTGCAGTATTCGTTTTTTTTTTTTACGTATTATTTCTTACATCGTTAGCCCAGAAAATCTTGAGTTATTACATACAGCGCGAAGAACTATTGGATATCAGAGAGACGGTCAACTTTACCAGCACAACCAGCACTACGACCAGGAATACGACTTTCCCAAAGCGGATCTTTGTCTGCACCCCCAGGGCATTTAATCTGAACCGAAACAACAACGCCGTGCCGGGAGGAGAGGGTGCCGGAGTGGCTTCTAGTGAGGCCTTCGGATGCGCTCAACCCCCCATGCCGCTTCCCAGTATAGTTACTCGCTAATGTCCAGTCCTATTACCAAAAGTCAACGGAATTAGGGCAAAAGTTGCTTTCAAAAGAGAAAAAGTGGATTGTAGCATACTCTGTGTTCCACGGAGACATGGCTAGCTTTGGGACATGCTGCCGGAGTCAGTACAGCCAATGGATTTCAGTGTATCGCACGCAGGAACAAACATCTCTCTGGTAAGAAGAAAGGGTGTTTGTTTCATGATTAGCGACTCATGGTGTAATCGTAACAAACATACAGGAACTCAAAGTCTTTTGTTCACCTGACCTTAGAATTCCTCACAATCAAATGCTGACGCGTATTATCTCCCAAGAGAACTCTCCTCGGTTATTGTCACAGCCGTGTATATCCCTCCGCAAGCGGATACCAAGACGGCCCTCAAGAGAACTTCACTGACTTTGATGCAAACTGGAAACATATACCTGAGGCTGCATTTATTGTAGCTGGGGATTTTAACAAAGCTAATTTGAGAACAAGGCTACCTAAATTCTATCAGCATATCGATTGCAAGTTCACGAGAGAGTAACACCGCTCGACCACTGCCACTCCGCGATGCATACAAGGCCCTCCCTTTCGCAAATCTGACCAAGACTCCATCCTGTTGCTCCCCTTCATATAGCAGAAACTAAACAGGAAGCCCCCCCGTGTTTAGGTCTATCAAAGCTGGTTGACCAATCAGAGTCACGGTTTCAATGCATTTGAAGCTGCCCTACTACAGACTTGATATCATTGGCCACTTTAATAAATGGAACACTAGTCACTTTAATAATGCCACTTTAATAATGTTTACATATCTCACATTACTCATCTCATATGTATATACTGTTTACTGTATCCTTTACTATCTATTCTTTACTATCTATTGCATCTTAGTCACTCTGTCACTGCTCATCCATACATTTTATACTTATATATTCTCATCCCATTCCTTTACTAGATTGTGTGTATTAGGTTTTGTTGTGGAATGTGTTAGATATTAGGTTTTGTTGTGGAATTGTTAGATATTAGGTTTTGTTGTGGAATTGTTAGATATTACCTGTTAGATACTGCAGCACTGTCAGATCTAGAAGCACAAGCATTTCACGACACTCGCAATAACATCTGCTAACCATGTGTATGTGACCAATAAAGTTTTATAAAATTCTATTTTATTTCCTTCTGTGACAAATCATCCTCCTCTTCCTCCTCCTCATCTAGCTAACGGAGGCCCGTTCTCCCTGCTGGTTCCCCTTAGGCCAGACTCCATCGTCAGATCCGCTAACTCATTAGAAGTCATTTAAGTCTGGTTATGGAATTAAAGATTAACTTAGGGATGAATGATTCATTTGTAAAAAATGATTCTTCATCAATGGGGTGTGACGGGTCTTGCACTGACAGACTCCCTAATGATGGAGCCAGCCAGCCAGCCAGACAGACAGCCAGACAGCCAGACAGCCAGACAGACAGCCAGACAGACAGCCAGACAGACAGCCAGACAGACAGCCAGCCAGCAGATGGGGTTGGAGTCAGGGATATGATCTGGCTTCGGGTGTTGGACTGATGTTACTATTCTAGTAACTGTGACATCACACCTCTGTTCTCCATGGAGGTTGGGGTAACAGTAAAGTCTGTCGTTAATAGTGTAGTGACTCATTCTTGTCGGGGTAACAGTCGGTCGTTAATATAGGGTAATGACTCACTCTCGTCGGGGTAACAGTCGGTCGTTAATATAGGGTAATGACTCACTCTCGTCTGGGTAACAGTCTGTCGTTAATATAGGGTAATGACTCACTCTCGTCGGCTAAACAGTTTGATGGGGTAATGACTCACTCTCGTCAGAGGTAACAGTCTGTGGGTAATGACTCACTCTCGTCGGTTTAACAGTCTGTGGGTAATGACTCACTCTCGTCGGGGTAACAGTCTGTGGGTAATGACTCACTCTCGTCAGGGTAAAGTCTGGGTGGGGGTAAATTTTTTTGGGGTGACTCACTCTCGTCGTACGCGGGTAACAGTCTGTGTATGGGTAATGACTCACTCTCGTCTCGGGTAACAGTCTGTGGGTAATGACTCACTCTCGTCGGGTAACAGTCTGTGGTGTAATGACTCACTCTCGTCAGGGTAACAGCTCGTGTGGGTAATGACTCACTCTCGTTCGGGTCAGGCGATGGTAACGTCTGTCGTTAATATAGGGTAATGACTCACTCTCGTCGGGGTAACAGTAGGGGTAACGACTCACTCTCGTCGGGGTAACAGGGTTGTGTAAGACTCACTCTCGTCGGACAGTGTGGGTTAACAGCGGGGTAACGGAACATCACTCTCGTCGGGGTAAAGCAGGGTAAACGACTCATCTCTCGTCGGGGTAACAGCGGTAACGACTCACTCTCGTCGGGCCTCAACCGCCAGGGTAACAGTCTCTCGGGTAACGACTCTCTCGTCGGGGTAAACAGGGTAACGACTCACTCTCGTCGGGGTAACAGGGTACAGACTCACTCTCGTCGGAGGTAACAGGGTAACGACTCATTCTCGTCGTACGGTAACACGGGGCAGGTAACGACTCACTCTCGTCGGGTACAGAGTCAGCAGGTAACGACTCACTCTCGTCGGCGGAGGTAACAGGGTAACGACACTCTCGTCGGGGTAACAGGGTAATGACTCTCTCTTGTCACGCGGGTACAGGTAATGACTCACTCTCGTGCGGGGTAACAGGGTAATGACTCACTCTCGTCGGGGTAACAGGGTAATGACCACTCTCGTCGGGGTAACAGGGTAATGATCACTCTCGTCGGGTACAGGGTAATGACTCACTCTCGTGGGGTAACAGGGTAAGGACTCATTCGTGGTAACAGGGTATCGACACTCTCGTCGGGGTAACAGTCTGTCGTTATATAGTGTAATGACTCACTCTCGTCGGGGTTGGGTGCAGCCAGGATGGCACTGTGTTTTCCTCTTCACCTCCTCCACCTTCTCAGCCAGAGACTCAATGAAGACACGGATCTCCTCCACCCTACAGAGGGAGAGAGAGAGAGAGGGGAGAGAGGGAGGGAGACAGAGGGAGAGACAGAGGAAGAGAGAGAGGACAGAGAGAGAGAGAGGAGAGAGGGCAGACAGGGAGGGAGACAGAGATGGAGACACAGAGAGAGATTGAGACAGAGGGAGAGAAGAGAGACAGAGGGAGAGAGAGAGACAGAGAGAGAGAGAGAGAGAGAGAGGGAGGAGACAGAGACAAGAGGGGGAGAGAGAAGGGAGATTGAGACAGAGAGAGAGAGAGAGGACAGAGGGACAGAGAGAGAAAGAGAGAGAGAAAGAGAGAGAGAGGGTGAGTGAGCACGTCTGGCTATAGAGACCGGTCGTCACAGACAACCTGGCTGCCCAGAGAGGACAGTCTGGCTATAGAGACCGTTCGTCACAGACAAACCTGGCTGCCCAGAGAGGACAGTCTGGCTATAGAGACCGTCGTCACAGACAACCTGGCTGCCCAGAGAGGACAGTCTGGCTATAGAGACCGTTCGTCACAGACAACCTGGCTGCCCAGAGAGGACAGTCTGGCTATAGAGACGGTCATCACAGACAACCTGGCTGCCCAGAGAGGACAGTCTGGCTATAGAGACCGTTCGTCACAGACAAACCTGGACTGCCCAGAGAGACAGTCTGGCTATAGAGACCGTTCGTCACAGACAAACCTGGCTGCCCAGAGAGGACAGTCTGGCTATAGAGACCGTGTCGTCACAGACAAACCTGGCTGCCCAGAGAGGACAGTCTGGCTATAGAGGACCGGTCGTTCA
>NW_019942901.1:192933-198810 GCF_002910315.2 Salvelinus sp. IW2-2015 | reverse complement strand
TGGGGTAACAGTCTGTCGTAATATAGGGTAATGACTCACTTCTCGTCGGGGTAACAGTCTGTCGTTCATATAGGGTAATGACTCACTCTCGTCTGGGTAACAGTCTGTCGTTAATATAGGGTAATGACTCACTCTCGTCGTGGTAACAGTCTGTCGTTAATATAGGGTAATGACTCACTCTCGTCTGGGACAGCCTGTTCGTTAAATAGGGTAATGATCACTCTCGTCGGTGTAACAGCCTGTCTTAATATAGGGTAATGACTCACTCTCGTCGGGGGGGGTACAAGCCTGTCGTTAATATAGGGTAATGACTCACTCTCGTCGGGGTAACAGCCTGTCGTTAATATAGGGTAATGACTCACTCTCGTCGGGGTAACAGCTGTCGTTAATATAGGGTAATGACTCACTCTCGTCGGGGTAACAGCCTGTCGTTAATATAGGGTAATGACTCACTCTCGTCGGGGTAACAGTCTGTCGTTAATATAGGGTAGTGACTCACTCTCGTCGGGGTAACAGTCTGTCGTTATATAGGGTAGTGACTCACTCTCGTCGGGGTAACAGTCTGTCGTTCAATATAGGGTAGTGACTCACTCTCGTCGGGGTAACAGTCTGTCGTTCTATAGGGTAGTGACTCATCTCGTCGGGGTAACAGTCTGTCGTTCATATAGGGTAATGACTCACTCTCGTCTGGGTAACAGTCTGTCGTTAATATAGGGTAATGGACTCACTCTCGTCGGGGTAACAGTCTGTCGTTATATGGGTAATGATCACTCTCGTCTGGGTAACAGCTGTCGTTAATAAGGGTAATGACTCACTCTCGTCGGGGTAACAGCCTGTCGTAATATAGGGTAATGACTCACTCTCGTCGGTGTAACAGCCTGTCGTTATATAGGGTAATGACTCACTCTCGTCGGGGTAACAGTCTGTCGTTAATATAGGGTAATGACTCACTCTCGTCGGGGTAACAGTCTGTCGTTAATATAGGGTAATGACTCACTCTCGTCGGGGTAACAGTCTGTCGTTAATATAGGGTAATGACTCACTCTCGTCGGGGTAACAGCCTGTCGTTAATATAGGGTAGTGACTCACTCTCGTCGGGTAACAGTCTGTCGTTCATATAGGTAGACTCACTCTCGTCGGGGTAACAGTCTTGTCGTTAATATAGGTAGTGACTCACTCTCGTCGGGAGGGGTAACAGTCTGTCGTTAATATGGTATGTGACTCACTCTCGTCGGGGTAACAGTCTGTGTTAATATAGGTAGTGACTCACTCTCGCGTGTAACAGTCTGTCGTTAATATAGGGTGTGACTCACCGTCGGTAACAGTCTTCGTTATATAGGGTAATGACTCACTCTCGTCGGGGTAACAGCCTGCTTATATAGGGTAATGACTCACTCTCGTCGGGGTAACAGTCTGTCGTTAATATAGTGTAATGACTCACTCTCGTGCCGGGGTAACAGTCTGTCGTTCATATAGGTAGTGGACTCACTCTCGTCGGGGTAACAAGTCTGTCGTTAATATAGGGTAATGACTCACCTCGTCGGGGTAACAGTCTGTCGTTATAAGGTAATGACTCACTCTCGTCGGGGTAACGTCTGTGGGTAATGACTCACTCTGTCAGGGTAACAGTCTGTGGGTAATGACTCACTCTCGTCGTTAACAGTCTGTGGGTAATGACTCACACTCGTCCGGGGTAACAGTCTGTGGGTAATGACTCACTCTCGTCAGGGTAACAGTCTGTGGTAATGACTCACTCTCGTCAGGGTAACAGTCTGTTCGTTAATATGGGTAATGACTCACTCCGTCGGGGTAACAGTCTGTGGGTAATGACTCCTCTCGTCAGCCTCCTATCGTCCGACCGGGTAAACAGTCTGGATGGGTAATGACTCACTCTCGTCGGGAGTAACAGTCTGTGGGTAATGACTCAACTCTCGCGGGGAACAGTTTGTGGGTAATGACTCACTCTCGTCGGGTACAGTCTTGGGTATGATCATGTAGGTAAACAGTTGGTGGTAATGACTCACTCTCGTCAGGTAACAGTCTGTGGGTAATGACTCACCTCTCGCGTCGGTAACAGTCTGTGGTAATGACTCACTCTCGTCGGGGTAACAGTCTGTGGGTAATGACTCACTCTCGTCGGGGGTAAACAGTCTGTCGTATATAGGGTAATGACTCACTTCTCGTCGGTAGTAACAGTCTGTGGGTAATTGACTCACTCTCGTCGGGGTAACAGTCTGTGGGTAATGACTCACTCTCGTCAATTGAATTTCATACGACTATTTTAGTTGACCAGCTTGGTGATGTTCTATCGATCTCGCGAAATAAGCCTCTAGCTCTTCTTTGGAAAACAACGGACTTAAATGCACAGTAAAAGATGAAGTATTGTCTCAGACAAACCTGGCTGCCCAGAGAGGACAGTCTGGCTATAGAGACCGTTCGTCACAGACAAACCTGGCTGCCCAGAGAGGACAGTCTGGCTATAGAGACCGGTCGTCACAGACAAACCTGGCTGCCCAGAGAGGACAGGCTGTGCTCACTCTGCTCCAGGGGAGAGGTAGAGACAGAGCTGCATTTCCTATTACACTGTGACAAATACTCAGACCTAAGAGAATATTTCTTTCCCAAAATTATAATTCAATATAAAGAATTTGAAACTGTAAAAGATCAATATTTTTTTGAATATTTATTGGGTGAAAAGCCAAAATGTGCAGTTTTGGCAGCCAGATATGTGTCCCCCTGCCACAACCTGAGGGACAGCCAGTGAAAAGTGCAATGTAATGTTGATAATATTCCCATCTTGTTTTGTTTTGTCTTTCATACCAGGTCATGTGTCTTCTCAGTCATATTGACACTGGTCTACTACTGTTGCTTTAATGTATTGTTGTTCTGATTAATATTGTTGTTGTAGTTGTTGTTAATGGTAATCCCATGTCCACTACTACTGTTATTATTACTGTTGGTCCCACCATTTATTTATATATAAATATATATATATATAAATATATATATATATATATATATTTTTTTTTTTCTATATGTATACTTTGACAATGTAAGTAATAATGAACTTGCCATGTCAATAAAGTCAATTGAATTTAATTGAGAGAGAGAGACAGAGGAAGAGAGAGAGACAGAGGGATAGAGAGAGAGAGGAGACAGAGGGAGAGAGAGAGACAGAGGGATAGAGATAGAGACAGAGAGGGAGGGGAGAAGGAGAGAGAGAGAGAGAGAGACAGAGGGATAGAGAGAGATAAGGAGAGAGGGGGGAGAAGGAGAGAGAGAGAGCACACACATTAGTCCATGGGATGGACATATCAGCGATGGACAAATGAGCTGAAAAAATAAAAGAGGTGAAACGGAAGGGAGTGATGATGAGGAGGGTGATGATGATGAGGAGGGTGATGATGATGAGGAGGGTGATGAGAGGAGGGTGATGAGAGGAGGGTAATGAGAGGAGGGTAATGAGAGAAGGGTAATGAGAGGAGGGTAATGAGAGGAAGCTAATGAGAGGAGGGTAATGAGAAGGGGTGATGAGGAGGGTAATGAGAGGAGGGTAATGAGAGGAGGAGGAGTGATGAGAAGGGTGGTGGGGAGGGTAATGAGGGGGTAAATGAGAGGAGGGCTGATGAGCAGGAGGAGGGTGATGAGAGGAGGGAATGAGAGGAGGAGGGTAATGAGAGGCAGAGGTAATGAGAGGAGGGGATGAGTGCAGGGTAATCAGAGAGGGTGAATGAGCAGGAGGCTAAATGAGGAGAGGGTGATGAGAAGGGGTAATGGATGAGGGTAATGAGAGGAGGGTATGAAGGCGCTAATGAGAGGAGGCTAATGAGAGGAGGGAATGAGCGGAGGTAATGAGAGGATGTATGGAGAGAGGGTGATGAGGAGGAGGTATGAGATGAGCCGGTAATGGAGCAGGCGAGGATGGTGAGACCCCCCGAGGGACACCACCCCGCCACCAACCACCCGTATCCCCCACCCCGAGACCACAAGGAGGAGGGTAATGAGAACACCCGCCGCACAGAGGACAGTGATGAGGAGGGGGTCACCATAGAGCCCCACCCCGCCACGGGTCGCATTACCCACGAGCACGGAGGCAACGCAGTCACATCACCGCCAGACCACAGGGGACGGCAGGGTGATACATGGCACCCACACACACAGCCCCACAGAAGACGCCCAGCACCGTGACCACACATTGAGAGCGAGCTATAACCAGAGGCACGCGAAGGTAATGGAAAGGAGGGAGGTGATGAGGGAGGCTAATGAGCGGCAGGTAATGAGAGAGGAGGCTATGAGAGAGAGGGGCTAATAAGAGCTAGGAGAGGCTAATGAGAGTAGAGAGGGGCTAAAGATGAGTAATGAGAAGGAGGGTAATGAAGAGGAGGGTAATGTAAGAGGAGGCGTAAATGGAGAAGGGTGGAGAGGGGGTAATGATAGGAGGGGTAAATGAAGAGAAGGGAGGAGGGGAAGTGATGAGAGGAGGAGGGTGGATGAGAGAGGAGGGTAATGAGGAGCGAAGGGAGGGTGATGAGACGGAGGGTGATGAGGAGGGGGTAATGAAGCAGGAGGGGTAATGAAGGAAGGTGATGAGGGAGGGTGATGAGGATGGTAAATGAAGGAGAGAGAGGACATGTATAAGTACTGGAGAGCAGGTAGAAGAGAGATGAAGGGGAGGAGATTAAAAGAGGAGGCGGAGAAGAGACCAAGGAGAGAAAATAGAAAATAAGGATTATTAGAGGCAGAAGTAAAAGGGAAGCCAACTAGCCAGAAGAGTAATACCTGTGTTTACTAGGCTGAATATGTCAGCCAATCGTCTCACACCTTCAGACCTGTGTCACCAGGTAGAATATTCTAGCCGCTGCGTCTTCACACCATTCAGACGCTGTGTCACCCAGGTAGAATATTCCTGGCCCACCAACCGTCTACACCTTAGACCTTGCTGTCACCGAAGTGTAAGAATATTCTAAGCCAACTCGTCTGCACACCTTCAGGACCTGTTCACCAGGTAGAATATATCCTAGCCGATCTTCTACCCACCTTCAGACCTGTGTCAACCAGTAGAATATTCTAGCCAACCGTCTCACACCTTCAGACCTGTGTCACCAGGTAGAATATTTCTAGCCAACCGTCTCACACCTTCAGACCTGTGTCACCAACGGTAGAATATTCTAGCCAACCGTCTCACACCTTCAGAACTGGTGTCACACCAGGTAGAATTATTCTAGCCCAACGCGTCCTGCAACACCTTTAGGATGCGTGGTCACCTATAACCTCAATCACTTCCTCCCCTCTGAACCTCCTTCTTGTCAGTTATCCATTATTCATCCGATCCATCTTTCCACCTCTTCATTGCCACCTGAATGTAAACCATCTTCCTGCTCTCCATCACTACCATGTCTCACATCAACATCACACCACATAACCAGTCCTCACACATCTCGTCCGATCACTACCAGTCTCACCATCTCTCCATCACTACAGGTCTCACCTTCTCTCTCACTACTCAGGTCTCACTCTCTAATATGAACCAGCCTTCCTACACGAAGTCCCCACATCACTCTTACCATACTCAGTCTCCCTTCTCTCCCTCCATCACTCTACCAGTCTCACCTCTCGATCACATATCTACCAGTCTCACCGCTCATCTCCATCACGGACCCAGTCTCACCTCTCTCCATCCATACCAGTCTCAACCTCTCTCCATCACTACCAGTCTCACTCTCATACACAGTCTAACTTCATCACTCAGTCTCACCTCTCTCGCCATCACGCTTACCAGTCTCACCATCTCTCCAGTCACTCAATCCCTTCCTCTCTCCATCACCCCAATCCCGCCTCACCCATCTCTCCATACTCAAATCCCCGTCTCACCATCAT
>NW_019942901.1:168386-192908 GCF_002910315.2 Salvelinus sp. IW2-2015 | reverse complement strand
CCTCTCTCCATCACTACCAGTCTCACCTCTCTCCATCACTACCAGTCTCACATCTCTCCATCACTACCAGTCTCACCTCTCTCCATCACTACCAGTCTCACCATCTCTCCATCACTCAATCCCTCTCTCTCCATCACCCAATCCCCCTCACACCATCTCTCCATCACTCAATCCCCTCTCACCATCACTCAATCCCCTCTGGTATTGGTATGAAGTGTGAATCAGCGGAGGCTCCTCAGAGGAGAAAGGGGAGGATCATCCTCCTAAGTGAATTTCAGAAGAAAAATTAAATAAATAGTGAAACATTTAAAAAAAGTTATCCTTTTTAGATAAAACTATACTAAAAATATTAATGTGTCACCGAATAACTGATTAAAACACACGGTTTTGCACTATTTTTGCAAGTTTCATCAACAGCACCCTCTTGGGTACCACCATACAGAGGGTGTAGCCGGAGGACAGCTACTTTCCATCCTCCTCTAGGTGCACTGACTTCAATACACAGAGGGAGAAAGTGCGAGAGTTAGCTACATTTTATTGTATTTTTTTCTTTGTCAGTTTACCTTTCACTCACTTAGCTAATGGAGCAAATTTAGCCTATTCAACAACCTGACTCAAACGGAGAGGAATGCAATTTATGTTAGTTAGCTGGCTAAGGCTATCCAACATTGCTACTCTACCAACTAAGTCAAGATAAGCTTTCGTTTTTTTAAATGAATTTTTTGCCACTGTGCCCCACCGATGTAACTGCTAAACTGCTTGCTTATATTTCACCCCCCAGTCGTTTTTCCACAAAACTTCATCTAAAATTGTTGAATGAGTTTCCTGTAAACAATAGATATTATATTCCTTCTCTTTTAGCCAGGTAAATACTGATCGTCTTTTCTTATTATCTGCTAAGCCATTACAATTATAACTGGCTATACTTATTTCACCACTTACCATAATGAGAAGCTTTCAATTCTATTTATCAAAATATATGTTGGTAAACTGTGGCGTACAGCAGGTCAGCCACCAGAGGGAGACTCGTTGAGGCCTGGTGACAGACGGAGTATACAGCATGAGGCGATGGCCCAACGCGCCCAAGCCCAGGTCTACAATCGGGGAGCCCAGCCCAGAGAATTCCAGGTGGGAGACAGGATGTTGGTCTTGATGCCCACGGCCGAAAGTATGTTCCTGGCAACATGGCACGGGCCCTACGAGGTGATCGTAGAAGCTGGGAACTGTCAATTACCGTGTACGGCAGCCCAGGAGACGGAAACCCCAACAGATTTACCACGTGAACCTGTTGGAAGAAATGGCACGAGAGGACAGCCTTGGCCGTGTTCTGGTCGGGACCCAGGACGCCAACGGTACCAGTGGTGGTCCCGAGCAATGAGGATCTCGACCCGGCCCAGAAGCAAGAGCTCGTCGATCGGAACACGGCGGTGTTCTCCGAGAAGCCGGGCCACACAACCCTCATCACCACATCTGTACCCGGCCCGGGGAAATGGTAAGAAAGAGGCCATATCGGATTCCGGAGGCCCGAAGGAAGGTTGTGAAAAAGGAAGTGGAGGCTATGCTGAGGGTGGGGGTCTCACAGTGCATGGTGCAGCCCCATCGTGTTGGTGCCCAAACCGGACGGTAGCCTGCGCTTCTGTAATGATTTCCGGGGTGTGAACGACATAAGCTTGTTCGACGCCTACCCCATGGCGAGGGTGGATGAGCTCATCGACTGATTGGGAAAGGCCCGGTACATCAGCACCCTTGACCTGACCAAACGATATTGCCAGGTACCGTTGGCAGCCTCCTCCCGGGAGAAGACGGCGTTTTCGACACCAGACGGATTATATCAGTACAGGGTGCTCCCGTTCGGTCTCCACGGAGCCCCTCCCACATTCCAGCGACTGATGAACAAAGTACTTCGACCACACCAGCAGTACGCAGCGGCATATTTGGATGATATCATCATCATCCACAGCCAAGGTTGGAAAGAGCACCTGACGCACCTCCAGGCGGTGCTGGACGCGCTCAGACAAGCCAGGCTGACCGCGAACCCCGAAAAATGCAAACTAGTGTTCGAGGAGGTGGAGTACCTGGGGTATTTGATCGGACGGGGGAACGTCAAGCCCCAGGAGAGGAAGGTTGACGCGACACGTGACTGGCCCGTTCCACGCACCAAGACCCAGGTCAAGTCCTTCCTGGGACTGGCAGGATACTATAGCCGGTTTATCCCCAACTTTGCGGCTGTAGCTTCCCCCCTCAACGATCTAACCAGGGCCCGCCTCCCGAAAACAGTGAAATGGACAAACGAGACAGAAGCGGCGTTCAACCGCCTGAAGGAAGCTCTGTGCTCCCATGCGATTCTCGTAACGCCCAATTTCCAGGTGCCGATGTTGGTCCAGACGGATGCATGTGATACGGGACTGGGGCCGTTCTGTCCCAGATACACAAAGGGGAAAGAGCACCCCATCATGTACATCAGCCGAAAGCTGATACAAAGAAGAAAAAAACGACTCATTTGTTGAGAAAGAGTGTCTAGCAGTGAAGTGGGTGATAGACACTCAAGTATTACCTGTTAGGTACCCACCCTGGTCATGGACCATGCTCCCCTGGTCTGGATGGCCAGGTGGTTCTTGTCCCTTCAACACTTCTCTTTTTCTGTTGTTCACAGGTCAGGGGCGAAGCATGGAAACGTGGATGCCCTATCGAGAAGGGAGACATACGTCGCACTGATGACAGTCCCCTCCCCGACAGAGCTAAGGGGGGCGGCGTACAGCAGGTCAGCCACCAGGGGGAGACTCGTCGAGGCCTGGTGACAGACGGAGTATGATGGCTCTATCTGCTGGACGTGCAAGGTCTCGACGGGCTCTCCGGCCAGGACTAATTGGGGTTGATTGGTGAGTAATCAAGGGCTAATTGCTCACCAGCTGTACAAGTCCCATAAAGCTGCCAGAAGCACACAGGGAAGAGGCTGGGGGAGGAAAGGACTCTCGTATAGTTGGGGACGGTACCAGAGGTAACAGGAGAGAGTTCCGTTTTTGATCCCCACAGGATACAGCAAGACCCGAAGCCCAGAAGACGGTGTCCCGGAGTCTCTTGGCGGAGACCTATTTCCTTTTGGACAATTATTTTAATAAACACCTTTGAAATTGAGCTAATTACACTCTGTCCGTGTCTGATCTGTGTAAACGTTTTGACCCAACCCCCTGGTCTGCCACAAAACGTACCATTAAAAAGTAACATGATGATTTAGTGTCTATATAGCTGTAGCATGATATTTGCATTGATGCTATGTAAACCTCCAATTGGTCCCCACTATTCCACCCACTAAAACCCCCTCCTCATCCCGAGTTGGGTTGTCATCCCTATGCCCGCAAGACCACCCCCGACCCCCGCATCCCCGGAGAGACGGGGACCCATCCTCTGAAAAGAGCACACAGTGCCACCCACAGAACAGAGGTAGATCAACAGCCAAAAGCATTTCCATCGCCCTCACCTCCATTTGTATTATATATAGCTATTAACAATTTTAAATTCCTGTTTATCTTATTTTCCATAATTAGCTCTTAATATTTGCAGTAATCTAAGCAGTTTATGCAAAGGATTTTTACATCTCATCAGTCTTGCCATTACCAAAATTACATTATGGTAAGCAATTATTTTTTAGCAAACAATTATTGTGATTTATCCTACATTGTCCTATTCTTTTACTCCCTCGCAACAGTTGTGGGACGGACACACACACACACACACAACACAACACACACACACACACACACACACACACACACACACACACACAAACACACACACACACACACACACACACACACACACAACACACACACACCCACACACACACGACACACACGCCCTTTTCCCCCACAACAACCATAGACTCAGATTCTCAACAGTTGCACCATCCCAGAGCCCAATTCAAGAAAGGGCTTGATTTACAAATGCATATACAGTTGCAGCTATATGAGAAAGCCTGCAAAACGGAGCAAAAAAATGGGCAGAAATGGGGAGATTTGATGAACCATTGTCATGTCCTAGGTGATGGAGATCAGATCTTCCCCTGAAACACCATTGAAAACAACAGATTTTTACCTTGTCAGCTCGGGGATTCGATCTTGCAACCTTTCGGTTACTAGTCCAACGCTCTAACCACTAGGCTACCCTGCCGCCCCATATTCCCAAGCATCTCTGTGCAGTCAGACCTTTGATTATTTTGTGCCACAAGGGCCACAATAGTTTGCCCCCTCCCTGAATGTCTGAGTGTGAAGCCCTCCCCATGGGTTACTGCAGCCAGTGTTGCCAGCACTGCCACTGCCTGGGTGGGGGACACCCCACCGGAATCCCCACCGGCTAGGTACAAGGTCTTCAAGGTTCTCATTAGCAGCGTTGAGAATTTCCTTGTATATTATGCTCTTCCATCAGGGGGCTCTGGCTTTGCAGGACCAACCCTGCCAGGCAGGCTCAGAATCTTGAGGGAGCTGTACTGCTCTAGAAGGTCTCTGACCGCATTTTGGCTGCACACAGGCCGCTTACAGCAGGCCCATAAAATAGATAGGGACTTCTCATTAGTATCTGGGTCGTTCAGGTGGGTGTCTAGGGTATAGGGTTGTGGACCGTTCCATCAATATAGGACTAGGGTTGCACATTTTGGGGAATATTCAGAGGTGGAAAACCTTCCGTGGGAATTAACGGGAATATATGGGAATTAACTCGAATATAAATGGGAATTAACGGAAATATATGCAAATTAATATTAATATAATTTAAATAAAGATGTTTTTTGCATTGGATATATTTACCATATCATATGGAGACAGAAACATAAACCTTTTGCCTTATCATAAGTAGACATAATTGCAAATTATTAAATCCTTCCAATAGAAATAAAAAAAACTATTTCGTTACAAATTAAATTTTAATTCAATGAGTTGACTCTTCACATGGGATGATGTCACTGAACAACAAAATAAAAGGAATATTGAATGATTCGCTTCTCCCAAAAACGTTTTCAACAGACATCTGTAAAATGATAGTCTAGAAACTAAAGCTTTGGTTGTCTTCCTCTCAGGCTTCCATGTCTTCTCCCTGGATCTCCTCAACGTCCACCTCTTGAACATCAGACTCTGAGGCCTCATCTTCACTGTCACTTTCCAACCTTGTTGAGGATTGCTCGTTGTCAGGCTCGAAAAGCCTCAAATTTGCCCGGATGGCCACCAATTTTTCAACCCTTGTATTGGTCAGCCTGTTGTGTGCTTTGGTCTGTGTGTTCCCAAACAAGGACCAGTTGCGCTCTGAGGCGGCTGATGTTGGTGGGATTTGGAGGATGATGGAGGCAACAGGGGAAAGAGCCTCAGATCCACAAAGTCCCTTCCACCAGGTGGCTGGTGAGATATGTTGGCACGACTGCCATATTGCATCTCCATCCCAAAGCCCTTGCTTAGAAGTGTACTTGGCCAGACTGCCAAGAACCTTCCCCTCATCCAGGCCAAGGTGGCGAGACACAGTTGTGATGACACCACAGGCCTTGTTGATCTCTGCACCAGACAGGATGTTCTTGCCAGCATACTTGGGGTCCAACATGTACGCTGCGGTGTGTTTGGGCTTCAGGCAGAAGTCTTCACGCTTTTTGATGTATTTCAGAACTGCAGTTTCCTCTGCTTAGAGCAACAGTGAAGTGGGCAGGGCAGTACGGATTTCTCTTACATCTGCAAGCAGAGTCTGAACATCAGACAGGATGGCATTGTCTCCCTCAATCCATGCAATGGCTACTCCTATAGGTTTCAGGATCTTCAGGCTGCATACCACTCTCTCCCAAAATACATCATCCAGGAGGATCTTCTTGATGGGGCTGTCCATATCGGAAGACTGTGATATGGCCATTTCTTGGAGAGACTACTTCCCCTCCGGGAGACTGTCAAACATGATGACAACACCACCCCAACGGGTGTTGCTGGGCAGCTTCAATGTGGTGCTCTTATTCTTCTCAGTTTGCTTGGTGAGGTAGATTGCTGCTATAATGTGATGACCATTCACATATCTAACCATTTCCTTGGCTCTCTTGTAGAGTGTGTCCATTGTTTTCAGTGCCATGATGTCCTTGAGCAGATGATTCAATGCATGAGCAGCACAGCCAATGGGTGTGATGTGAGGTTAGGACTCCTCCACTTTAAACCAAGCAGCCTTCATGTTCACAACATTGTCTGTCACCAGTGCAAATACCTTCTGTGGTCCAAGGTCATTGATGACTGCGTTCAGCTCATCTGCAATGTAGAGACCAATGTGTCTGTTGTCCCTTGTCTGTGCTCTTGTAGAATACTGGTTGAGGGGTGGAGATGATGTAGTTAATTATTCCTTGCCCCCGAACATTCGACCACCCATCAGAGATGATTGCAATACAGTATGCTTTCTCTATGATTTGCTTGACCTTCATTCGAACTCTGTTGAACTCTGCATCCAGTAAATGAGTAGATAAAGCATGTCTGGTTGGAGGGTTGTCTGCTGGGCGAAGAACATTCAGAAATCTCTTCCAATACACATTGCCTGTGAGCATCAGAGGTGAACCAGTTGCATACACAGCTCGAGCAAGACATTCATCAGCATTTCTCTGACTTACAATCCTCCATTGAGTCAAAAAAAACTTCTGATTCAAGGAGGACCGTGAGCCGTTGCTATCGGTAAGGTGTCTTGATTCATCATATTCACCTCGAATAGAAGTAGAGGGACTTTTGCCAGAGGTTGCTTGTTGTGAGCACTGAGGGAACTTTATGCACTTGGCCAGATGATTCTGCATCTTTGTTGCATTCTTTGCAGGATTTGGCACAGTATTTGCAAATGTACACAGCTTTTCCTTCTACATTAGCTGCAGTGAAATGTCTCTACACATCAGATAGTGCCCATTTCCTGTTAAGATTAGGAAAAAATGAGTAAAAAAATAAATACAATTCCATGTACAAATAAATAATTAAGCAGTTAGATTAAACAACTCCTTTGTAAGATAAATGTTTTAAAATGAAACATGTATGGAAACAGGTGAATTAACACTCCTCAGTTAGCAGGCTCAAGCAAGCTAAAKCCCACATGGTAGCAAAAACTAACTAGCAGAAATTGTTAACAAGTTAGAAATGATTTAAACACACTTTGTTGTAGGCTACTATTTACTAGTTAACAAAAAAAACATGTGTCATATGAAATATATTTACCACACCCAGTATTGTAATCAATACTTACCAGAAAGCATGTAGTCCTTGGCTCAGACAGTGTAGTAGTGTGGGCTCAATAGCATCTCATTCGTGTGCAAGATCTTGAGAATCAGCTGTACATGTGATGGAAGAATGCATTGTGCATGCAGAGGGTTGAAATGCCATTGAATTGGGGATAGTTTAGTCAAAATATGCCACAAGACCTAGAATTGCCTTGTGTATCCCACAAAAAAAGGTTCACTGTTATAAACTAACTTGTTTGATGAATTTAAGCAAAATTCCCCAAATTCCCGGGCTTAACTTCCCATGAAAAATTTCCGGAAAAATTAGATGTATAATTTATTTTAAAATGCAGTTCCACCATGATAGGACAATAAATAAATAAGATGTATAATTCATTATAAAATGTATATCCCTCATCTGCACAACATTGAAAGCTCTCTCACAACCCCTGCTCACAGACATACATTGGTTCTGGGATATGTAACCGTTTCATTTCTCACTCACTTAAACGCCACACTTTCCCAAACACCAGAAAACACACACCATCCATCTCAATACATCCACACATACCCACATACTGCGCCTTCTGTCTGCTGTGTTTTCATCTCTGCCATGTTGAATTAGTGCTTTTGTGTTCCAATTAGTTATATTTGAAGATAATAATATATAGAGAGCTTTTCTATCTTATTACAATCCATACCATGGCTAGTATTGTGTTTCATTATTCCATCCCCACCATGGCTAGTATTGTGTTTCATTATTTGCCTCCTCTATGATAACTTTGTAATATTTAGAATAGCCATGGAGTAGTCTTTGTGTCTCTGAACATTTGGGTGTCAATATAGTTTGACTACGAGAGCTACGCGTTTCCCTTTCAATCTATTTTCCTTGAAGATTGGATACAGAACTTTGCGGCGTTCTGTAATTTCCTTCGGGAACTGATCATTCATGCCTATTTTCATGCCAGCAGGTCTTTTACCCAGGCTTTTAACCATTATTTTATCTTTAAAGAAAGCAAATTTGGCAACGATTGGGCGTTCATACCTCTCTCTGTCCGTGTACACGTTCGAGTTGGATTTTGTCGATAGCTTCGTGTGGGATCTGAAGTGCTGTAAYYAGGAACTCTCTAACTACAGATTCAGGAACTTCTCCTTCTTTCTCTTGGATACCTGTAAGTACCAGATTCCATCTCATGGATCTAGTCTGTATGTCCAGTAAGGCTTCTCTCAGAACGATGTTCTCCTTTTTAAGTTCGTTAACTTRGGTTTCAATCTTATTGACTGTTCCTTTATGCTTGTCTCTTTCTCCAATGTCACAGCTTTTTTGTCACTCATCGAGGCCTTCAACTCCATTATATCCTCACTGACTAGTTCAAGTAGGCCCAGTTTGTCATTTATTGATTTTAACAGATCGGTTTTGACCTTTACCATTCCCGCTGGTGAAAAGATTAAATCGTCTGTGTGTCTGTAGAAGAGTCATGTTGAAATAGGTTCTCCTGTTTTACTCTCCGTCATGTTTGGATGTTGCTTGTTTTTCGTAATATTTGTCGATACATTTCTCTAGTCTTATGATTTGTTTTGTGTTGTTATCCAGATTGAAGGTTATTACCCACCAGTTTGTGTAGTGCTAATATTTAGTCTAACTTACCGTTATTGAATATTACGTTTTATCTTGAGGTGATCTACACTGCTGTGTTCAGTCCGCCATCTTGGACGTTCTTGCAGGAGGCAACTTCTTGGTCCGCAGATTCAAAACGTTTCTTAAACGGAAGCGAAGAGAACGAAACTGGGAGGGACCTACCTGAATTTGTTCAACAGAAACTCGCGTTTTAGTTGCAAAATTGAACGTTTTGCAACTGTTTTGGACTAATGATTCCACCCTAGATCAGCTAGATGCAGGAAAGAGTGAGCAAGGCGGTATTGAACGTGTCACTGTCTGATTCCTCCACTTTGTCTCTTGACCTGTTGTAACAACCTCATGGTGTGTATAGGGAACATTCTAGTATCATGTAGTAGCCTAAACCTATCAATGTTACATTAAGCTGGGTGAATGGAATATGAATGACAAGTCATCCAATATGCTGTAATAGAAATAAGGCCAAATAATTGTCCTTCCTAATCTTAAAAGGCACAGACCGCCACTGGTTGGTTGGTTGGTTGGTTGGTGTGTGTGGTGTGTGGTGTGTGGTGTGTGTGTGTGTGTGTCTTTCTCCCAGTATGCCTCTCTCTGTGGAGATCTAAACTGGTGCAACAGTCAAATGGGCCCCCTGAGAAGAGCCCTCAACAACCTCACTAAAGGTTCCTTCTTCAAGTGAACGGCATACGGAAAAACACTCAGAAACGCATGGACAAACACACAACCCTATAGAAAATGTACAACGTGGAACTGTAAGGCCCTTTGGAGCACTGACCTCCAATATGTACAATTCAAATGGAAAAACGGTGTTCATTTTCAAAGCTAGGCCCGGGGGATAATGTTTTGTGTGGGGATCAATAAAAGTCCATTTGAAATGAAATACTTAACGATCCACTCCACACGAGGAACAACATCTATGAGCGTAATGTATCAAAGCTAAGCACACTGCAGGGGAGATGGAGCATATGATTGATTACGGCGCGCTTAAAAAGCCTATTGAATTCATACGCAGAGGAAATACCAACAGGAGAGCAGCAGTCGTATCCGTGCAGATGGGACTGGAGCAGTCGTATCCGTGCAGATGGGACTGGAGCAGTCGTATCCGTGCAGATGGGACTGGAGCAGTCGTATCCGTGCAGATGGGACTGGAGCAGTCATCTTATCTCTATGCAGATGAGACTGGAGCAGTCATATTATCTCTATGCAGATGAGACTGGAGCAGTCATCTTATCGTCTATCAGATGAGACTGGAGCAGTCATCTTATCTCTATGCAGATGAGACTTGGGAGACAGCTCATCTTATCTCTATGCAGATGAGACTGGAGCAGTCGTATTATCTCTATGCAGATGAGACTGCTTGTCAGGAGAACTGTTTTGAGCAATGAGTGGAAAGTTATTAATAGAAGACAATGTAATGAGAGAGAGAGAGAATAACAGAGAAGGGGGAAAAAAAGGATGTATCTCACCTGCTCAAAGAATTCATTCATGAAGCCTTTGTCCATGCCCACGGCCACCTCCTCTTCCTCCTCAGTCTCCTTCCCCTGGTGACACACACACACACACACACACGGTCATTGGTACATATTACCGAATAGCATCAAACTCAGACAATATATCCAGAATGATAAACTGTGTGCCCATACTGGTGATACCACCAGTATAGTCTGCTAGTGTTATCAGACTATACTGGTGATACACTAGCAGCCTGGTGATAACACTAGCAGACTATACTGGTGATAACACGCAGCAGACTATCACTGGTGATAACACTAGTAGACTGGTGATAACACTAGCAGCCTGGTGATAACCCTAGCAGACTATACTGGTGATAACACTAGCAGACTATACTGGTGATAACACTAGCAGCCTGGTGATAACACTAGCAGACTTACTGGTGATAACACTAGCAGACTGGTGAAAACACTAGCAGCTGGTGATACACTAGCAGACTGGTGATAACACTAGCAGACATACTGGTGATAACACTAGCAGACTGGTGAAACACTAGCAGACTATACTGGTGGTACACTAGCAGACTATACTGGTGATAACACTAGCAGCCTGGTGATAACACTAGCAGACTATACTGGTGATAACACAGCAGACTATACTGGTGATAAACTAGCAGATCTGGTGATAACACTAGCAGCCTGGTGATACTAGCACTATACTGTGATAACATAGCAGACTTGATGGCCGCTATACTGGTGATAACCTAGCAGCCTGGTGATAACACTAGCAGACTATATGGTGATAACACTAGCAGACTGGTGAAAACACTAGCAGACTGGTGATAACACTAGCAGACTGGTGATAACACTAGCAGACTATACTGGTGATAACACTAGCAGACTGGTGAAAACACTAGCAGACTATACTGGTGGTAACACTAGCAGACTATACTGGTGATAACACTAGCAGACTATACTGGTGATAACACTAGCAGCCTGGTGATAACACTAGCAGACTATACTGGTGATAACCTAGCAGACTGGTGAAAACACTAGCAGACTGGTGATAACACTAGCAGACTGGTGATAACACTAGCAGACTATACTGGTGATAACACTAGCAGACTGGTGAAAACACTAGCAGACTATACTGGTGATAACACTAGCAGACTATACTGGTGATAACACTAGCAGACTATACTGGTGATAACACTAGCAGACTATACTGGTGGTAACACTAGCAGACTATACTGGTGATAACACTAGCAGACTATACTGGTGATAACACTAGGAGCCTATACTGGTGATAACACTAGCAGACTATACTGGTGATAACACTAGCAGACTATACTGGTGATAACACTAGCAGCTATACTGGTGATAACCATAGCAGACTATACTGGTGATAAACACTAGCAGGCTATACTGGTGATAAACTAGCAAGACTATACTGGTGATAACCCTAGCAGACTATACTGGTGATAACACTAGACAGACTATACTGGTGATAACACTAGCAGCCTGGTGATAACACTAGCAGGCTATACTGGTGATAACACTAGCAGACTATACTGGTGATAACCCTAGCAGACTGGTGATAACACTAGCAGACTATACTGGTGATAACACTAGCAGACTATACTGGTGATACACTAGCAGACTATACTGGTGATAACACTAGCAGACTATACTGGTGATAACATAGCAGACTATACTGGTGATAACACTAGCAGGCTATACTGGTGATAACACTAGCAGCCTGGTGATAACACTAGCAGACTATACTGGTGATAACACTAGCACGCTGGTGATAACACTAGCAGGCTATACTGGTGATACCCTAGCAGCCTGTGATAACACTAGCAGACTAACTGGTGATAACACTAGGACTATACTGGTGATAACACTACAGACTATCTGGTGATAACCTAGCAGACTATACTGGTGATAACACTAGCAGACTATACTGGCGATAACCCTAGCAGACTATACTGGTGGTAACACTAGCAGACTATACTGGTGATAACACTAGCAGCCTGGTGATAACACTAGCAGACTATACTGGTGATAACACTAGCAGACTATACTGGCGATAACCCTAGCAGATTGGTGATAACCCTAGCAGACTATACTGGCGATAACCCTAGCAGCCTGGTGATAACCCTAGCAGACTATACTGGTGATAACACTACCAGACTATACTGGTGAAACACTACAGAATATACGGTGATAACCCTAGCAGACTATCTGGTGATAACACTAGCAGACTATACTGGTGATAACACTAGCAGACTATACTGGTGATAACACTAGCAGACTATACTGGTGATAACACTAGCAGCCTGGTGTACAACTAGCAGACTATACTGGTGATAACACTAGCAGACTATACTGGTGATACCACTAGCAGACTATACTGGTGATACACTAGCAGACTTACTGGTGTAACACTAGCAGACTATACTGGTGATAACACTAGCAGACTATACTGTCGATAACCCTGGCAGACTGGTGATAACCCTAGCAGACTATACTGGCGATAACCCTAGCAGCCTGGTGATAACCTAGCAGACTATACTGGTGATAACACTAGCAGACTATAACTGGTGATAACACTAGCAGACTATACTGGTGATAACTAGCAGACTATCTGGTGATAACACGAGCAGACTATACTGGGTGGTAACACTAGCAGACTATACTGGTGGTAACACTAGCAGACTATACTGGTGGTAACACTAGCAGACTATACTGGTGGTAACACTAGCAGATATACTGTGGTAACACTAGCAGACTATACTGGTGATAACACTAGTAGACTATACTGGTGATAACACAGTAGACTATACTGGTGATAACACTAGCAACTATACTGGTGTAACCTAGCAGACTATACTGGTGATAACACTAGTAGAACTATAACTGGTGAATAACACTAGTAGACTATACTGGTGATAACACTAGCAGACTATACTGGTGATAAACAGCAGACTATACTGGTGGTAACATAGCAGCTATACTGGTGGTAACACTAGCAGACTATACTGGTGGTAACACTAGCAGACTATACTGGTGGTAACACTAGCAGACTATTACTGGTGGTAACACTAGCAGACTATACTGGTGATAACACTAGTAGACTATACTGGTGATAACACTAGCAGACTATACTGGTGAATAAACTAGTAGACTATATTGGTGATAAACTAGAGTATACTGGTGATAACACTAGACAGACTATACTGGTGATAACACTAGCAGACTATACTGGTGATAACACTAGCCAGAACTATTACTGGTGATAACACTAGCAGCCTATACTGGTGATAACACTAGCAGACTATACTTGGTGATAACACTAGCAGACTATACTGGTGATAACACTAGCAGCTATACTGGTGATAACACTAGCAGACTATACGGTGATACACTAGCAGGCTATACTGGTGATAACACTAGCAGACTATACTGGTGATAACCCTAGCAGACTATACTGGTGATAACACTAGCAGTATACTTGGTGATACACTAGCAGCCTGGTGATAACACTAGCAGACTATACTGGTGATAACACTAGCAGACTATACTGGTGATAACTAGCAGACTGGTGATAACACTAGCAGACTATACTCGGTGTTAACACTAGCAGACTATACTGGTGATAACACTAGCAGACTATACTGGTGATAACACTAGCAGACTATACTGGTGATAACACTAGCAGCCTGTTTTTAACATGACCATGAGGTTGTTTCTCTCCAGTTCAAGGTTAATGATACAAGGTAGGTACAAGGCTTAGTACCTTGATCAGACACAGGGCTGGTGCTGAGCAAAGAGTTAACTAGCCTGACATGCTGAGAGAGAGAGAGGTAACAGAGCGTTCTGTAAGTATTCAGACCCCTTGACTTTTTCAACATTGTTACATTACAGCCTTATTCTAAAATGGATTTAAAAAATAATAATCTACACACAATACCCCATAATGACTTCACAATACCCCATAATGACATCACAATACCCCATAATGACTTTACAATACCCCATAATGACATCACAATACCCCATAATGACATCACAATACCCCATAATGACTAAGCGAAAACAGGTTTTTAGAAATTATCATTACAAATAAAAACAGAATAACCGTATTTACATAATTATTCAGACCCTTTGCAATGAGACTCAAACAAACTCTGACAGAGCTCCAGAGTTTCTCTGTGGAGATGGGAGAACCTTCCAGAAGAACATCTATCTCTGCAGCACTCCACCAATCAGGCCTTTATGGTAGAGTGGCCAGATAGAAGCCACTCCTCAGTAAAAGGCACATGACAGCCCCCTTGGAGTTTGCCAAAAGGCACCTAAAGACTCTCAGACCATCAGAAACAAGATTCTCTGGTCTGATGAAACCAAGATTGAACTCTTTGGCCTGAATGCCAAGCGTCATATCTGGAGGAAACGGTGAAGCATGGTGGTGGCAGCATCATATCTTGGGGATGTTTTTCTGCAGCAGGGACTGGGAGACTAGTCAGGATCGAGGGAAAGATGAACGGAGCAAAGTACAGAGAGATCCTTTATGAAAACCTGCTCCAGAGTGCTCAAGACCTCAGACTGGGGTGAATGTTCACCTTCCAACAGGACAACGAACCTAAGTACACAGCCAAGACAACACAGGAGTGGCTTCGGGATAAGTCTCTGAATGTCTTTGAGTGGCCCAGCCAGAGCCTGGACTTGAACCTGATCGAACATATCTGGAGATACCTGTAAATAGCTGTGCAGCGACACTCCCCATCCAACCTGAGAGTATCTGCAGAGAAGAATGGGAGAAACTCCCCAAATACAGGTGTGCCAAGCTTGTAGCTTCATACCCAAGAAGAAGCCTCGGTGCTGTAATCGCTGCCAAAGGTGCTTCAACAAAGCACTGAGTATAGGGTCTGAATACTTATGTAAATATGATATTTCAGTGTTTTTTATTTTATTAATTAGCAAAAAATTCTAAAGACCAGTTTTTGCTTTGTCATTATGGGGTATTGTGTGTTGATTGATGAGGGGGGGGGTGATTTAATCAATTTTAGAATAAGGCTGTAACGTAACAAAATGTGGAAAAAGTCAAGGGGTCTGAATACTTTTCCGAAAGCACTGTACTTATGTCTGAAGGAAAGAGAGAGACAGAGCGAGAGATTACAAATGTCTTGCTGAGTGTCAGAGCCCCGACCAGGGCAGACTCAGATCTCAGAAAAGAGAGGAGAAATGTTCACTATACTGTTCTTCATAAAAACATTTTTTGAGTACATAGAAAAACTCTGGGCTGCTCTGTGTGGGCTGGGAGGCCAACGTACCCAGAGTAGCTTCCCATCCCTGGACCCCTGCAGTGCCTGAGAGAGCATGGAGGACTGAATATCAACACCAACATGTTGTTCCTAAGCACATTATTGGGTTGGCTTGGTGTTACTCACTCATCTCAGCCCTGCTGACTGCACTGTGCTTAACCACAGGCAGCCTGGCCAATTGAGGCCTATGCAAGCCTGGGGCCCCAGTAGACCATGAACCCCATCGCTGCACTCCTTCTCTGGGGTTCCACATGCAGTAGCAACCAGGCCCACTGCTTCTCTCTCTCCACATGGAGAGATCCAGGCCACAGAGACACTGGACAACAAAAACAACCATCGGCCATAGTGAGGCCCACTGCCCACGCAAAGCCTGGGGCCCCAGTAGACCATGACCCCATCGGTGCACTCCTCTTCTAGGGTAACCGCTCTGGTCAAACACCTAGGCCCAAAGGAGATAACGTTGTTTATTATGTCCCTCAGCAGGTCCAGGCTCCATGCCAGATAGAGAGCCATACAAACGGAGGAAAAAACTAAGAGAGAAATCTACAGCATGAAAAGGAATAAATCAAGCAGATGAAAAGTTGAGTCACTCTGCTTTGATCCGGCCATTATGTGGGGGAAGAGTCATAGAGGATATCAGTGCTATGAAGAGTCATAGAGGATATCAGTGCTATGAAGTCAGAGGATATGCAGCTGCTATCGAAGAGTCATAGACGATATTCATGAAGGCTGATATCATGCATAGGAGAATCGTGCTATGAAGAGTCATTAGACGATATCAGTGCTGTGAAGCAGTCATAGAGGATATCAGGGCTATGAAAGTCACTAGAGGATATCAGTGCTATGGAAGAGTCATAGAGATATCAGCTATAAGAGATAAGGAATCATGCTAGAAGCATAGAGGATATCAGTGCTATGAATCAGAGGATATCAGTGCTATGAAGAGTCATAGAGGTATCCAGTGCTGTGAAGGATCATAGGATATCAGTGCTATGAAGAGTCATAGAGGATATCATGCTATGAAGGAGTTCATAGAGGATATCATGCTATGAAGGTCATAGAGGATATCAGTATATGAAGTCAGAGATATCAGGCTATGAAAGTCAATAGAGGATATCAGTGCTATGAAGAGTCATAGAGGATATCAGTGCTATGAAGAGTCATAGAGGATATCAGTGCTATGAAGAGTCATAGAGGATATCAGTATTGTGCTGGCAGAAAGATACAAATATGCTTTAATTAGGAAAACTGAGGTTATCAAAAGTAGGATAAAATAGTCTCTGTCATATTTTTATTATTTAGTAGAGCACATCAAAGAGTATGTGAGAGGGAGAGAGAGCGATTCAGATGAAACAAAAATAATCTGATCTGCCTTTCAATATTAACAGACTCCTTGCTGTGCAAGAACAATGGTTTAATTGGATAGAGGCCTTTCAGAAACCCCAGAACAAGACAATTAAAGAGTTGAGAAATAGAGACATACTTGTTTCAGTAGAAGCGTGGGAGAGCAGACCAACTGCTGAGAGTTGTTTACCAGGTCTCTGATAGCACAGCTACACACACTTAGAAAAAAGGGTTCAAAAAGGGTTCCGAAAGGGTTCCGAAAGGGTTCCGAAAGGGTTCCGAAAGGGTTCCGAAAGGGTTCTGAAAGGGTTCCGAAAGGGTTCCGAAAGGGTTCTGAAAGGGTTCCAAAAGGGTTCCAAAAGGGTTCCAAAAGGGTTCCGAAAGGGTTCCAAAAGGGTTCCGAAAGGGTTCCGAAAGGGTTCCGAAAGGGTTCCAAAAGGGTTCTTCAGGTGTCCCTATAGGAGAACCCTTTTTGGTTCCATGTAGAACCCTCTGTGGTCTACCTGAAACCAAACAGGGCTTGTCAAAGGGTTATCCATGTAGACCCAAGAACCCTTTTAAATTCTAGATGAAACCCTTTTTTTTCTTTTTCTAAGAGTAAACATGAGACGTCCTAATCTCAGTCAACTGTGAGTCTGGCCACGGAGGGCCAGTCAGATATAACTAACACTTTGTTAGAGAAGCATCAAAATGCCACCTTAACCACCTAGAAAGTTGTCATGCCCAATATTTTTAACGCTACCAAATGATATTGGCTGTGGTTCTACAGCGTCGACTACTCTGCTGCCATCTACATCTTTTCTCCAGATAGGGATTATACCAACTGGTTTAGTTCTATGAAGATTTAAAGATTTAACAGGAACTAAACAAGCAGCCTCCACAGTTCAATAGCACCCAAAGCTATCATCAGCTGTGTTCAAGAGCATCAAAACTGCTATGTATCATGGGTATATTGTAATTGACTGGCTGATCTACAAATAATAAATTAATAGTTATTTTTGATGCTAGGTGATTTGTTCGTCAGTTGTCAGTTGCCTGCACTGTCGGCTGCAATGTCGGACAAGCCCATTAACTGACTGACTGAGCAAGTAACAATTTTACTGACTGACTGAGCTAGTAACAGTGTTACTGATGTGACTGAGCTAGTAACAGTGTTATTGACTGACTGAGCTAGTAACAGTGTTACTGACTGACTGAGCTAGTAACAGTGTGACTGATGTGACTGACTGAGGAAATGTAGAGGAAGAAACAGGCCTAATGAGCTAGCAGAGCTCCCAGTCAGAGAGAGATCAGTGAGAGGTGGTGAGGTGACGGCAGGACAGATGGAGGGTTGACTGGGTGCATCAGACAACAGACAGGACCTAGAGGGACACCTTGTCGTACAGCCTTAATCACCTCACAACCTAGAGATACAATAGGAACATTCCAGAAACATTTCTAACTCCTGCACAACATTCCACAAACGTTCTGAGACCCACTGATTCCAATATCATACTGTTATGAATGTCTGAAATCTCTCCCGCCATTTCACAGCATGCAGACTGCTTTAGTGGAGAGGTGATGCAATCAGTGTGTAAAGCCATTGGGAAATCAACATGACTTATTTATTCTCAACAAGCTATAATGCTCCACCACATCAAATTTAGATGCTGTATAAAACGTATTAAAAAGCTAATTCCCCCCCCCCCCCCCCCCAAGCACTTTGAGATAATATTAGCCATGGAAACCCATAATGAAGTCTGCCAAGTAACTACATCGATATTTTGGAAGCTACACACAGACCGACATACACTTGTTGAATCTACAGACCTCTTAGTGGAGGTTACGGAGCGAGCTGTGTGTCAGCGGGCAACCGCAGGGTGCATGTGATGAGTCTAGGTAAGAGGTAAGTTAAAAGATGATTGTGCATTGCAGTGGTTCTCAACCTTGTTTTGGTTACCGTACCACCGAGTACATGGTGCTCTGCCCGGAGTACCCCTTGTTGTACCACGTCATGCGCATTTGACCAGTAAGCCTACAGTCTCATGAGTCTGTGAATAGGCCAAGTAGCCCTGGTTGAACACCTCCGGGTTCATTGTATTCAGGCGATCAGATATGTACGAAGCAAAGAGCAGCCTCTTCTCCATGGGTAGCTAGATATGGTTCAGCGTGGGAGAATAATCCACACAGTGAATGGCAGAGGGAAGCAAACCACCAAGACGACCAGCCTTCACTAGCTACTTATGGGAGTGTCTGTGTGCTCCTACATCGTACTGTAGCTAGCTAGCTACTTATGGAAGTGTCTGTGTGCTCCTACATCGTATTGTAGCTAGCTAGCTACTTATGGAAGTGTCTGTGTGCTCCTACATCGTACTGTAGCTAGCTAGCTAGCTACTCTCACCTCTTCTTTTTGTTCCCTCACTTTCTATCTCTTTCTGGCCCTGTCTGCCTCCAGATTTAGCGCAGCTTCACACAATCTCATTACTGGAGGTGGACCATGCAACATGTACTCAATTACCTGTGGCTGGCTGGCTGGCTGGCTGGCTGGCTGCCCCCTCCCCCTCCTCCTCCTCCTCCCGCCCTCTCTCCTTCACTCTGTCGCCTTCTTGTTCTTCGCCCTTCATCCCACTGTCTCAAACTCCCTTGCTCTTCCTCACCCATCCAATCTCATCTTCCTCATCTAATTTCTCACATGCCCTGCCCATAATAGTCCTATTGCTCTCCTTCTCCTTCCTCCCTCCCTCCCTCCTTCCTTCTCCTTCCTCCTCCTTCTCCTCCCTTCTCCTTCCTCCTCCTCTTCTCCTTCCTCCTCCCTCCTTCTCCTTCCTCCCTCCCCTCTTCTCCTTCCTCCTCCTCCTTCTCCTTTCCTCCTCCCTCCTTCTCCTTCCTCCTCCCTCCTCCTTCCTTCCTCCTCCTCCTTCTCCTTCTCCCTCCCTCTTCTCCTTCCTCCCTCCGTCTGTCTCGTTCCTCCTCCTTCCTCCCTCCGTCTGTCTCGTTCCTCCCTCCTTCCTCCCTCGTCTGTCTCGTTCCTCCCTCCTTCCTCTCCCTCCTTCTCCTTCTCCTCCGTCTGTCTCGTTCTCCTCCTTCCTTCCTCCTCTCCTCCTCCTCCCTCCCTCCCTCCTCCCTCTCCTCCCTCCCTCCTCCCTCCCTCCTCCCTCTTCCTCCTTCTCCTTCCTCCCTCCCTCCTTCTCCTTCCGTCTGTCTCGTTCCTCCCTCCTTCTCCTTCCTCCGTCTGTCTCGTTCTCTGATTTCATGCACTAGCTAGCTCCAGAAGGTCTATAGCATCAGCTGAGGGAAAATGTCATAAAGCTTCAATTGAACAATAAGGAGAGCGAGAGAGAGAGGTGCAAAAATGTCTGAAATATTTTTAAAATAGTGTAAAGACCCTGGGTTTATAATCGCAGATAGCGCGCTAGACTTCGGGCTAGAAGGTCGAGGGTTCGAGACCTGCTCCCCTGCTGTTTCATTACACTACCATAAAGATCAATGTATCAAAATAAACTACAAAATTATATAAAAGCTCAATGTAGCAAAATAAACTACAAAATACTATAAAGATCAATGTATCAAAATAAACTACAAAATACTTGTATTTTGAAATGTAATTAATTAAAATGAATTTCAAAACACAGAAATTCTCAGTAACCATTACAGAAACGTTTTACTTCCTATAACTGTGATATGTAGTTTATCTACCTTGGTTGAATGCACTGACTGTAAGTCCCTCTGGATAAGAGCGTCTGCTAAATTACCTAAATGTAAACGTATATGTGAAAATGAACATACCAAAATAAACTGCAAAGCACACTGGATATTAATGATTGGCCTTGTTTTTTGGCGTCATGTCTAGATGGGATACAGCTTAACCTAATTCTCCTAACCTGTTATGTTAATTCTCCTAACATGTTACGTTAATTCTCCTAACCTGTTACGTTAATTCTCCTAACCTGTTACGTTAATTCTCCTAAACCTGCTATGTAAATTCAATTTTGACAAAAAGCTGTCGCCCTTCTAGACAAGACCTCTTTTCGGGGTGGAGCTCATTAGAATAATAACTCAATATAATAAGCATTTGCAACCGTCCATTTTTACATTTATATTTAGTTCATTTAGCGGACGCTTTTATCACACCATAGTTACCATCAGACTTCTGATACCAACGCAGAGTAAAATGCAGCCACAAAATTATATAGAAAATAATTTTGTATTTTGAAAATACAAATTACAGCTCTCAAAGGAATCTTGTTAAAAAAAAATGTATTGGGAGTGTAGTCCAGCTCAGTGTAATACATATTTCAAATACATGTAACAGAAATACTGCCCATATCTCTGTGGAGAGAGCGGGAGAGAGAGACAGTACCCACCCGGCAACAGTCTCCATTTCCTCAGGAATAAATTCATAACATCTCCCTCTCTCACTCACTATGAAGGATGATGACACTAACAATGAGCCAATAACACAATTACAGAGATAGAGTGGGAGAGACAGAGAGAGAGGAAGAGACAGAGAGGTGGAATGATTGAGAAGAGAGAGGGTGGGACAAGAAAACAGAAAAGAAGAAGAGAAAGATGGAGAGGGAGAGGAAGGGTCTGAGACTGATGTACAAGGTGACAGAGACAGAGAAAGAGAGAGGGATAGAGAGAGAGAGAGAAAGGGATAGAGAGAGAGATAGAGAGAAAGAGATGAAAGCTGATGTCCCTATCTAGATACAGGTCTTTCCAGCTCTGTCCATCACCATGTCTCTCATCAACTCCCTCCCACTTCAGACACACTGACACCAGCCAGGCATCAGGACACTAACCACAGACCACACTGACACCAGCCAGGCATCAGGACACTAACCACAGACCACACTGACACCAAGCCAGGCATCAGGAACACTAACCATCCACACCTGACACCAGCCAGGCATCAGGACACTAACCACAGACCACTGACACCAGCCAGGCATACGGACACTAACACAGACACACTGACACCAGCCAGGCATCAGGACACTAACCACAGACCACACTGACACCAGCCAGGCATCAGGACACTAACCACAGACCACACTCAATAAAAAAAGACATTAGGCCTATTAATTTACATAATGATTAATCATTTCCCAAACATGACCCTCAAGGAAATGAACATCCGTATGCTTTCAATATGTATTTTTGCACGTACATGTTAAGGCTGGCAGTGGTGACCCAGACATGAAATTTTATGTGTTGTGTGTGGTGTGTGTGTGTGTGTTGTTGTGTGTGTGTGTGTGTGTGTGTGTTGTGTTGTGGTGTGTGTGTGTGTGTGGTGTGTGGTGTGGTGTGTGTGTGTGTGTGCTCTCCGATCCAAAGTGGTTGGGTCAGAAGGCAAATAAATGTAATGAAAGAGTGTGTCTGCAAATATGTAGCGATGCAATGCTTTCTTTCTTCTACAAGCCTCCTCTGCCGCCAGCTTTACAAGTCCTCCTTGCCGCCAGCTTTCAAGCCTCCTCAGCCGCCAGCTTTACAAGCCTCTCTTGCCGCCAGCTTTCAAGCCTCTCTCTGCCGCCAGCTTTACAAGCCTCCTCAGCCGCAGCTTTACAAGCCTCCTCTCCGGCCAGCCTTGACAAGCCTCCTCTGCCGCCAGCTTACAAGCCTCCTCTGCCGCCAGCTTTACAAGCCTCCTCTGCCGCCAGCTTTACAGCTCTCCAGCTTACAAGCTCCTCTCCGCCAGCTTTTACAAGCCTCTCTGCCGCAGCTTTACAAACCTCCTCAGCCGCCAGCTTTACAAGCCCTCTGCCGCCAGCTTTACAGACATAACCTGTCATTACTGAGACTGGAAACCATGTTACAATGAGAACCACCTGTATTACTGAGACGGAAAACCCTGTTCATAGAGACACAACCTGTCATTACTGAGACTGGAAACCCCTGTTACATAGAGACAAACAGCCTGTCATTACTGAGACTGGAAACCCTGTTACATAAGACACAGCCTGTCATTACTGAGACTGGAAAACCCTGTTACATAGAGACACAGCCTGTCATTACTGAGACTGGAAAACCCTGTTACATAGAGACACAGCCTGTCATTACTGAGACTGGAAAACCCTGTTACATAGAGACACAGCCTGTCATTACTGAGACTGGAAAACCCTGTTACATAGAGACACAGCCTGTCATTACTGAGACTGGAAACCCTGTTACATAGAGACACAACCTGTCATTACTGAGACTGGAAAACCCTGTTACACTAGAGACACAGCCTGTCATTACTGGAACTGGAAACCCTGTTACATAGAGACACAGCCTGTCATTACTGAGACTGGAAAACCCTGTTACATAGAGACACAGCCTGTCATTACTGAGACTGGAAAACCCTGTTACACAGAGCACACCTGTCATTACTGAGACTGGAAAACCCTGTTACATAGAGACACAGCCTCGTATTACTGAGACTGAAAACCCTGTTACATAGAGACACAGCCTGTCATTACTGAGACTGGAAAACCATGTTACATAGAGCACAGCCTGTCATTACTGAGACTGGAAAACCCTGTTACATAGAGACACAGCCTGTCATTACTGAGACTGGAAAACCCTGTTACATAGTAACATGTTAAACATGTATTGTAAGGTTTATCAGCACAGCATTATGACAGCATTTTCTAAACTGCAGAGGGGGTAACAGCCTGTCATTACTGAGACTGGAAACCATGGACAAGAGAAGCTCAGGAAAAGGACATTGGGATAGAGAGACAGACAAAATTCACAGAATGAATGAATGAAACCCCCAGAACAACATCAGGAGTCAAGGCTTTCCCCTAAATTGAATCAATAGTATTTTTGTTCAACTGGCATACAACACACGCGTCGCTAGGTCACTGTTCCACATCTATCCTATTAGTTAATGTGTCACTCTAACCCCACAGAGACATGTCACTGGCCCTGTCTGAGCTGGTAGTAACACTGACTATCTGGGTAATCTATGGGAGAGGAGAGGAGAGGAGAGGAGAGGAGAGGAGAGGAGAGGAGAGGAGAGGAGAGGAGAGGAGAGGAGAGGAGAGTGCTAATAATGATTCATCATGACTCACCAGTAGGAAAAGAGTGAGAGAGAGAGAGGTCAATCCCGAAAGAGGGAAGGACATTCAAGGAGGAGAGGAAATGGCTAAAGACAGTTCTAACAAATAAACTGAACAACTTCACTACCTCCAGTGTAGAGGGGGATCTGAGCTACCTCCAGTTAGAGGAGGACTGAATACCTCTAGGGTAGAGGGAGATCTGAACTACCTCTAGGGTAGAGGGAGATCTGAACTACTCTAGGGTAGAGGGAGATTGATACTAACCTCTAGGGTAGAGGGAGATCTGAACTACCTCTAGGGTAGAGGGAGATGCTGAACTCCTTAGGGTAGAGGGGGATCTGAACTACCTCTAGGGTAAGGGATCTGACTACCTTGGGTAGAGGGGGATCTGAACTCTCTAGGGTAGAGGGATGCATCTGAACTACCTCTAGGGTAGAGGGGGATCTGAACTACCTCTAGGGTAGAGGGGGAATCTGAACTACCTTCTAGGGTAGAGGGGATCTGAACTACTCTAGGGTAGAGGGGGAGATCTTGAACT
>NW_019942901.1:162606-168361 GCF_002910315.2 Salvelinus sp. IW2-2015 | reverse complement strand
GGACCATCCAGCCAGCATCAGGACACTAACCACATACCACACTGACACCAGCCAGGCATCAGGACACTAACCACAGACCACACTGACACCAGCCAGGCATCAGGACACTAAACCCAGAACCACATCGACACCAGCCAGGCATCAGGACACTAACCACAGACCACACTGACACCAGCCAGGCATCAGGACACTAAGCCACAGACCACACTCAATAAAACAAAGACATTAGGCCTATTAATTTACAATAATGATTAATCATTTCCCAAACATGACCCTCAAGGAAATGAACATCCGTATGCTTTCAATATGTATTTTTTGCACGTACATGTTAAGGCTGGCAGTGGTGACCCAGACATGAAATATTATGTGTGTGTGGTGTGTGTGTGTGTGTGTGTGTGTGTGTGTGTGTGTTGTGTGTGTGTGTGTGTGTGTGTGTGTGTGTGGTGTGTGTGTGTGTGTGTGTGTGTGTGTGTGTTGTGTGTGTGTGTGCTTCCGATCCAAAGTGGTTGGGTCAGAAGGCAAATAAATGTAATGAAGAAGTGTGTCTGCAATAATGTAGCGATGCAATGCTTTCTTTCTTTCTACAAGCCTCCCTGCCGCCAGCTTTACAAGCCTCCTCTGCCGCCAGCTTTACAAGCCTCCTCAGCCGCCAGCTTTACAAGCCTCCTCTGCGCCAGCTTTACAAGCCTCCTCTGCCGCCAGCTTACAAGCCTCCTCAGCCGCCAGCTTTACAAGCCTCCTCTGCCGCCAGCTTTACAAGCCTCCTCTGCCGCCAGCTTTACAAGCCTCCTCTCCGCGCTTTTCTCCGCCAGCTTTACAAGCCTCCTCTGCCGCCAGCTTTACAAGCCTCCTCTGCCGCCAGCTTTTACAACGCTCCTCTGCCGCCAGCTTTACAAACCTCCTCAGCCGCCAGCTTTACAAGCCTCCTCTGCCGCCAGCTTTACAGACATAACCTGTCATTACTGAGACTGGAAAACCATGTTACATAGAGACACAACCTGTCATTACTGAGACGAAAACCCTGTTACATAGAGACACAACCTGTCATTACTGAGACTGGAAAAACCCTGTTACATAGAGACACAGCCTGTCATTACTGAGACTGGAAAACCCTGTTACATAGAGACACAGCCTGTCATTACTGAGACTGGAAAACCCTGTTACATAGAGACACAGCCTGTCATTACTGAGACTGGAAAACCCTGTTACATAGAGACACAGCCTGTCATTACTGAGACTGGAAAACCCTGTTACATAGAGACACAGCCTGTCATTACTGAGACTGGAAAACCCTGTTACATAGAGACACAGCCTGTCATTACTGAGACTGAAAACCCTGTTACATAGAGACACAACCTGTCATACTGAGACTGGAAAACCCTGTTACATAGAGACACAGCCTGTCTTACTGAGACTGGAAACCCTGTTACATAGAGACACAGCCTGTCATTACTGAGACTGGAAAACCCTGTTACATAGAGACACAGCCTGTCATTACTGAGACTGGAAAACCCTGTTACACAGAGACACAACCTGTCATTACTGAGACTGGAAAACCCTGTTACATAGAGACACAGCTGTCATTACGAGACTGGAAAAACCCTGTACATAGAGACACAACCTGTCATTACTGAGACTGGAAAACCATGTTACATAGAACACAGCCTTCATTACTGAGACTGGAAAACCCTGTTACATAGAGACACAGCCTGTCATTACTGAGACTGGAAAACCCTGTTACATAGTAACATGTTAAACATGTATTGTAAAGGTTTATCAGCACAGCATTATGACAGCATTTTTTAAACTGCAGAGGGGGTAACAGCCTGTCATTACTGAGACTGGAAAACCATGGACAAGAGAAGCTCAGGAAAAGGACATTGGGGATAGAGAGACAGACAAAATTCACAGAATGAATGAATGAAACCCCCAGAACAACATCAGGAGTCAAGCTTTCCCCTCAAATTGAATCAATAGTATTTGTTTCAACTGGCATACAACACACGCTCGCTAGGTCACTGTTCCACATCTATCCTATTAGTTAATGTGTCACTCTAACCCCACAGAGACATGTCACTGGCCCTGTCTGAGCTGGTAGTAACACTGACTATCTGGGTAATACTATGGGAGAGGAAGGAGAGGAGAGGAGAGGAGAGAGAGGAGAGGAGAGAGAGGAGAGGAGAGGAAGGAGGGAAGGTGCTAATAATGATTCATTCATGACTCACCAGTAGGAAAAGAGTGAGAGAGAGAGAGGTCAATCCCGAAAGAGGAAGGACATTCAAAGGAGGAGAGAATAGGCTAAAGACAGTTCTAAACAAATAAACTGAACAACTTCACTACCTCCAGTGTAGAGGGGATCTGAGCTACCTCAGGTAGAGGAGGATCTGAACTCCCTAGGGTAGAGGGAGATCTGAACTACCTCTAGGGTAGAGGGAGATCGAACTACCTCTAGGGTAGAGGGAGATTCTGAACTACCTCTAGGGTAGAGGGAGATCTGAACTACCTCTAGGGTAGAGGGAGATCTGAACTACTCTAGGGTGAGGGGATCTGACTACCTCTAGGGTAAGGGAGATCTGAACTACCTCTAGGGTAGAGGGGATCGAACTACTCTAGGTAGGGAGATCTTGAACTACACTCTAGGTAGAGGGGGATCTGAACTACCTCTAGGGTAGAGGGGGATCTGAACTACCTCTATGGTAGAGGGGGATCTGACTACCTCTAGGGTAGAGGGGATCTGAACTACCTCTAGGTAGAGGGGATCTGGAACTACCTCACTTCCTCTAGGGTAGAGGGGGATCTGAACTACTCACTTCCTCTAGGGTAGAGGGGACTAAACTACTTCACTACTTAGGTAGAGGGGATCTGAACTACCTCTAGGGTAGAGGAGGATCTGAACTCCTCACTACCTCTAGGGTAGAGGGATCTGAACTACCTCTAGGGTAGAGGGGGATCTGACTACCTCACTACCTCTAGGGTAGAGGGGATCTGAACTACCTCTAGGGTAGAGGGGGTCTGAACTACCCTCTGGTAGAGGGTCTGAACTACCTCTAGGGTAGAGGGGATCTAACTACCTCTAGCGTAGAGGGGATCTGAATACCTCTAGCGTAGAGGGGATCTGAACTACCTCTAGGTAGAGGGGGATCTGAACTACCTCACTACCTCTAGGCTAAGGGAATCTGAACTACCTCTTAGGTGAGGGGGATCTGAGCTACCTCACTACCTCTAGGCTAGAGGGGATCTGAACTAACCTCTAGCGTAGAGGGGATCTGAGCTACCTCACTACCTCTAGGCTAGAGGGGGATCTGAACTACCTCTAGGGTAGAGGTGTGATCTGATCTACTCTCACTACCCTCTAGTCTTAGAGCGGTATCTGAACTACCTCTAGGCTAGAGGGGATCTGAAACTACCTCTAGGCTAGAGGGGATCTGAACTACCTCTACGGTCAGAGGGGGGATCTGTACTACCTCACTACCCTAGGGTAGAGGGGATCTGAACTACTACTACATCAACTTACCTCTAGGCAAGAGGGTGGATCTGAACTACTTTTCACTACCTCTAGGGGTAGAGGGATCTGAACTACCTCACTTACCTCTAGGGTAGCAGGGGATCTGCAACTACCTCTAGGTAGAGGGGGATCTGAACTACCTCACTACCCTAGGGCTAGAGGGGGATCTGAACTACCTCCACTACCTCTAGGCTAGAGGTGTGGATCTGAGACTACCTCACTACCTCTAGGGTAGAGGGGGTCTAACTACCTCACTACCTCTTAGGTAGCAGGGGATCTGAACTACCTCACTACCTCTAGGTAGCGGGGATCTGAACTACCTCACTACGTCTAGGGTAGAGGGGGATCTGAACTACCTCTAGGTAGAGGGGGATCTGAACTACTCTAGGGTAGAGGGGATCTGAACTACCTCTACGGCTAGAGGGGATCTGAACACTACCTCACTTACCTCTAGCGCTAGAGGGGATTCTAACTACCTCACTACCTCTAGGGAGCGTGATCTTAACTACCTCAGCTACCTCTAGCCAGAGGGGATCTATCGGGACTGACCTCTTAGGGGGTTAGAGTGTCGGATCTTGAACCTACACCTCTAGGTAGAGGCGGGACTGAACTTACCTCTAGGGTAGTATGAGCGGATCTGAACTACTCTCACCTACCTCTAGGGCTTAGAGTGGGATCTGAACTCCTCTAGGGTAGAGGGGATCTCTGAACTACCTTCACTACCTCTAGGGTAGATGGGGGATCTGAACTACCCCTCAACTACCTCTAGGGCAGAGGGGGATCTGAACTACCTCACTACCTCTAGGGTAGAGGGGGATCTGAACTACCTCACTACCTCTAGGGTAGAGGGGGATCTGAACTACCTCTAGGGTAGAGGGGGATCTGAACTACCTCACTACCTCTAGGGTTATTCTACCTACTGTAGACTTAGAAACTGTTCAGACCACTTCCCTTTTTCTACATGTTGTTACAGCCTTATTCTAAAATTGATTAAATATATATCAATCTACACACAATACCCCAGAATGACAAAAGGGAAAACAGGTTTTTAAACATTTTAGCAAATGTATTATAACATGAAAAACAGAAATTCCTTATTTACAGAAATATTCAGACCCTTTGATATGAGACTCGAAAATGAGCTCAGGTGGATCCTGTTTCCATTGATCATCTTTGAGATGTTTCTACAACTTGATTGGAGTCCACCTGTGGTAAATTCAATTGATTGAACACACCAGTCTATATAAGGTCCCACAGTTGACAGTGCATGTGGGAGCAAAAATCAAACCATGTGGTCGAAGGAGACAGGATTGTGTCGAGGCACAGATCTGGGGAAGGGTACCAAACAATGTCTGCAGCATTGAAGGTCCCCAAGAACGCAGTGGCCTCCATCATTCTTAAATGGAAGAAGTTTGGAACCACCAAGACTCTTCCTAGAGCTGGTCGCCCGGCCAAACTGACCAATCGGAGGACAAGGGCGGTGACCAAGAACCCAATGGTCACTCTGACAGAGCTCCAGGGTTCCTCTGTGGAGATGGGTGAACGTTCCAGAAGGACAACCATCTCTGCAGCACTCCACCAATCAGGCCTTTATGGTAGAGTGGCCAGACGGAAGCCACTCCTCAGTAAAAGGGACATGAGATCCCACTAGGAGTTTGCCAAAGGGCACCTAAAGGTCTCTCAGACCATGAGAAACAAGATTCTCTGATCTGATGAAACCAAGATTGAACTATTTGGCCTGAATGCCAAGTGTCACATATGGAGGAAACCTGGCACCATTCCTACGGTGAAGCATGGTGGTGGCAGCATCACACTGTGGGGATGTTTTTCAGCGGCAGGTACTGGGAAACTAGTCAGGATCGCGGGAAAGACAAACGGAGCAAAGTACAGAGATCCTTGATGAAAACCTGCTCCAGAGTGATCAAGACCTCAGACTGGGGTGAAGGTTCACCTTCCGGAAGGACAACGACCCAAAGTCTCTGAATGTCCTTGAGTGGCCCAGCCAGAGCCCGGACTTGAACAAAATGTGGAAAAAGGTTAAGAGGTATGAATACTTTCTGAATGCACGGTATTAACCTAAACACGTAAGGCTCAAAGACAAACAGACAGAAACTCAGTCCACTGCCCAGTTCTTAACAGGTGCCTGTTCATCTATCCATGGATGCCTGTGCAGCAGCAGCATGAAAGGTTTTATGAGAAACACTCCTGGAGGGAGAGAGGCAGTGTGTCTGGGGGGGAGAGGCAGTGTGT
>NW_019942901.1:142424-162374 GCF_002910315.2 Salvelinus sp. IW2-2015 | reverse complement strand
CTGTGTCTGGGGGGGAGAGGCAGTGTGTCTGGGGGGGAGGGGAGGCAGTGTGTCTGGGGAGGAGGCAGTGTGTCGCGGGTGGGGGGGGAGGAGGCAGTGTGTCCGGGGGGGGGGCAGTGTGTCTGCGGGTGGGGGAGAGGCAGTGTGTCTGGGGGGGGGTAGTGTGTCGGGGGGGAGAGAGGCATGTGTCTGGGGGGAGAGAGGCAGTGTGTCTGGGGGGGAGAGGCAGTGTGTTCTGGGGGGGAGAGGCAGTGTGTCTGGGGGGAGAGGCAGTGTGCTCTGGGGGGGAGAGGCGTGTGTTCGGGGGGGAGAGAGGCAGTGTGTCTGGGGGGGAGAGAGGCAGTGTGTCTGGGGGGGAGAGAGGCAGTGTGGTCGGGGGGGAGCGGGGGGGGGAGAGGCAGTGTGTATGGGGGAAGCAAAGTGAATTCCCCTCTGGGGCCAATTCATACAGCGATCTCTGGTGAAACAGAGGAGTCGTAAATTGTCTCTAGCGTTTTCTCCTCTCTCCTCCTCAGCTTAATTGGCACTTACACAGGTCTGACAATAGCCTCACTCTCGTGAGATCCAAGGCTGCTCAGACAGTCTGATGGTGCCTACACACACACCACTCCTCCTCTCACATGAGATAACGAACACAGACAGCAAATCTGCTCCAACACCTCAAAGGAAAAACACAATCAAAATGTAGGTGTGGTATGGTTCTTCATTCATTCACCGTGGTCAGTTCCATCCTATCAACAGTCTCCCCTGCACCGCCACCCCTCCCTCCACCATCAGGGACAGTGGCTCAGTGATTAGCAGGTGTGCAGAAAGAGTGAGGTAGAGCTGATATTCAGACAGGGAATGTCAACTACACCCCTAGCAGGCTATATAAATAACTATATCCCCTCTCCAGGTTGCTGTTTCTACTTGGTGACAAATGGTTTGTAAAAAAAACAACAACATGAAATCAAAATGGGCTTGATTGGTCCTTTTACCATCAAGGACCAATCTGGAAACGAGTGTTTTAATTAATACTTCTTAGTGCTATCATTTGGGAACACATATTACTGTATAGGTTTTTACCCAAATCAATTCAGTTGTCACACACACACAGATGTATTATCAGGGGATTGGGATTTTCTGAGTGTTTAACAACACAGAGCCTATACATGACACTGGAATGAAATGCCTTGTCTCTCTCTAACACCTTCCCACAAATCCTTGGAGAACCCAGGACACACCATGTGTCCTCTCTTTCGGGTCCCACCAAAAGTATCACCTACACCAGCTATTGGAGAGTGGCTTTACAATGAAGCTCTGGAGGAATTTGTTACCAGGTCGAAATTCAACATCATTCTTTCAACGGAGATTCATAACGGAGAGAATCCTCATGGATAAGTCAACGGTAATGTATACATTTGCGCGTAATAGCGTTGCGCACAGTGAGGTGTCCAGTGCCCACATGCCAGCTGCTCGCTCATATGGTGATGAAAGCGCAATGGAAATGTGTAATTCCAGGAAAAACAAAATGTGGAGTGAGTCTGGAGTGCCCATCTCGAACCTCTCTTCGCCGGTGGACTGTGAAAATATAGCCCAGTTTCTGTCATTCATTGTCTAATGGACAAAATGCAGGCAACGCCTCGATAATCGGCGCTGGAGCTGTTATTTATAATAACATATCTGTAATATGGGAGACCATGGTCACACTTTATATATGTACCACCCCAGACCCCACCTCAAAAACTAGTTTATAGGACCTATTACCTTTTTCATTATAACCATGAGCAATTTTGTCACCATAGGTTAAATACAGTAAATAAGTTGTCATACCCAAAGTAAGCTAGATGGTTTAAAAAAAAAAAATGTAAAAAAATCCTTGTCTAGTCCTATTTGACAACTGTTGCTTGGCATAATGTTTCCCACTAAGATATTGGCTCATTCATAATATACAGTCAAACGTTTGAATAGTCTACAATAGCCTACAGATACAATTGCCACTGTGACCACTCCTTCCTTTGATAACTATAAACGGACTATTTATAGATCGACAAAAATAAGTGTAAACTCACCTGTCGAAGTTCTTGCGTGCGGTCTTTCATGATCACTTGTCCGACTCTCTCTCTCCGTAACGCCCCTTAATGAATGTGGTGGCGATGATGGTTTCCCCGCTTATTCTTGATATTTTCTAAAATCTTCAAAAGAGCGGTGGCAAAAAGCGGAGAGAGCAGATGGGTGTCCAAACGCTAAGTGCGCGCTTCAATCGGCTGCTGGATGGCAAGCTAGTAGCGTGATTTCCTCGTCGGTGTTTTGGAAGGTGGGACTCCCTATAGGGTTGACGAGCTTGAAAAGTGAGGCTAGGCCACCCGTTTTTCCACACATGAATCCCCAGTGTTCATCGCATTAGATTACATCCCCATATCAAAACGCATTCTGATGCAACATATTTTTTTATTCCCCCCCACATTCAAGTTGGCCTAAAAGACCACAGGCGAAAACAAGGAATGGACACGGTTTAACACGTCGCCTAGAGGACGATAACGCCCAAGTGAGCCTTGATAGTGGAGATGTAAGTTCTGGAGGAAGCTATTTGTTGTGCAAGAGCGGCCTCTATAGGTATAAAAGACAGCAGGGTTGAAATTATTGGAGATCTGTCGCCTACCTTATTAATCGATTCCTAATGATTGCTACCCTTGTGCGAATTGTACAATACATTACACCATTAATACATTGTTTGGAATCATTACCAATGGCATGCGTCTGTGCAGTAGTGATCTCGTTCATAGACACTTCCAATAGCATGGAGAAGAGCGGAGTCACGTTAGAGGACATGTTTATTATTACAGAGATAAAAGACATGTTGTTCAGTTAATGTTAAAGGAATTTCGATTCCTGTTTATTAACCAATTCAATTAAAACACTCTGCCCATAAATAAGAATTTGTAAGATAATTATCACCCAAATGGACAGAAAACCAGTCTTAAAATCAATCAATCAATAGCGTTTATTCTCGAGAGTACTGATCATAATACATTTTACATTAGGTTATATAACAAAGATGATGTCATAGGTTTTAATGTCCAACCTCCTCTCGGATACAATGGCAATACAGTTCGAGTTGTCATTACTGTCTGCCACCTGTTAAACTATCTGCCACCAACCCAAGGTCCTTCCCCTCCCTGGGTAGAGACAGAATGTCCTGTAAGGAACACAGCATTCCAGCCTGTCTGAAGATAACTCCATTCTTTCTAATAAGGAACATATTACACTCAGAATTATGATTATAATTGGTTTCATTCATACAGTAACGTCTAAGTCAAATGTATACATATTTTAGTCATTAAACACAAAAATCCCATAACAGTTAATAACACTGCATTCAGATGAATAAAACTATCGACAATGTAATACGGCATATCTCAAAAGAATTACATGTAGCCCACAGGCCTGGGATGACTAGTGGCCTCTAAATGATATAACTATCGGCCTCTAAATTACATGATTATCCACTAGGATGACTATTGGCCTCTGAATGACATGAATATTCACTGGGATTGATATGGGCCTATGAATAACATGGATATTCACTGGGATTGATATGGGCCTCTGAATGACATGAATATTCACTGGGATGACTATTGGCCTCTGAATGACATGAATATTCACTGGGATTGATATGGTCCTATGAAACAAGTCAACAAATCAAACTGTATTTGTCACATGCACCGAATACAACAGGTGTTGGACCTTACCGTGAAATGCTTACTCACAAGCCCTTTACCAACAATGCAGTTCAAGACATGTTAGAGAACATATGTTTAATTCAAGCTTTCAGACAAAGGGTCTACATCAAACATTTCAAATAGAATATGCAGCTTGAGGGGAAAATGATCTAGTCCAGAAGAATGGGTCGAAGATCAGAGAGGGGAATTTATTTTCTTTGCTGTCCATTTGTTGTTGATGTCCATCATGTCCTAGAGAAGGGTCAGTTTCTGTCCAGAGGATTGGGTCCATGTCATYGAGAGGGGCCAGTGTCTGTCCAGAGGATTGGGACCATGACCTAGAGAGGGGACAGTTTCTGTCCAGAGGATTGGGACCATGACCTAGAGAGGGGACAGTTTCTGTCCAGAGGATTGGGACCATGTCCTAAGAGGGGCCCTTTTCTGTCCAGAGGATTGGGACCATGTCCTAAGAGGGGCCCTTTTCTGTCCAGAGGATTGGGACCATGTCCTAGAGAGGGGCCAGTGTCTGTCCAGAGGATTGGGACCATGTCCTAGAGAGGGGCCCTTTTCTGTCCAGAGGATTGGGACCATGTCCTAGAGAGGGGTCCGTTTCTGTCCACAGGACAGTAGTATTCCATTAGGGTGAATCTCCAGGCCGGAACACACAGGACTGACGGGGGTTGAGAAGTGAGGCCTTCTCTGCCGGGCAGTGTACTTTGTGTCAGCTCGTAGCTCCCTGAGAGACAGAACACACCACAGACAGTAAGAGACCAGCCTTTCTGTTACAGAGCCCAATGGCTTCATCCAAATGGGGTTGTAAGCTATATGAATGTCATAAGTTGATGGTACTAATGTTGACCTGTACAGGATCACCACCCAATGAGACAGTGTAGACAGGGGGGGTACATACCTGCCCTGTCTCAATGAGACAGTGTAGACAGGGGAGTACATACCTGCCCTGTCTTCTCAAGGAGACAGTGTAGACAGGGGGGTACATACCTGCCCTGTCTTCTCAATGAGACAGTGTAGACAGTGGGGGTACATACCTGCCCTGTTTCTCAATGAGACAGTGTAGACAGGGGGTACATACCTGCCCTGTCTTCTCAAGGAGACAGTGTAGACAGGGGGGTACATACCTGCCCTGTCTCTTAATGAGACAGTGTAGACAGGGGGGTACATACCTCCCTGTCTTCTTAATGAGACAGTGTAGACAGGGGGGTACATACCTGCCCTGTCTTCTCAAGGAGACAGTGTAGACAGGGGGGTACATACCTGCCCTGTCTTCTCAAGGAGACAGTGTAGACAGGGGGGTACATACCTGCCCTGTCTTCTCAAGGAGACAGTGTAGACAAGGGGGGTACATACCTGCCTGTCTTCTTAATGAGACAGTGTAGACAGGGGGGGTACATACCTGCCCTGTCTTCTTAATGAGACAGTGTAGACAGGGGGTACATACCTGCCCTGTCTTCTCAAGGAGACAGTGTAGACAGGGGGTACATACCTCCCTGTCTTCTTAATGAGAGACAGTTGTAGACAGGGAGGTACATACCTGCCCTGTCTTCTCAATGAGACAGTGTAGACAGGGGGTACATACCTGCCCTGTCTTCTCAATGAGACAGTGTAGACAGGGGGGGTACATACCTGCCCTGTCTTCTCAAGGAGACAGTGGTAGACAGGGAGTACTACCTGCCCTGTCTTCTAGAGAGACAGTGTAGACAGGGGGGTACATACCTGCCCTGTCTTCTCAATGAGACAGTGTAGACAGGGGGTACATACCTGCCCTGTCTTCTTAATGAGACAGTGTAGACAGGGGGGTACATACCTGCCCTGTCTTCTTAATGAGACAGTGTAGACAGGGGGGTACATACCTGCCCTGTCTTCTCAAGGAGACAGTGTAGACAGGGGGGTACATACCTGCCCTGTCTTCTTAATGAGACAGGGTAGACAGGGGGGTACATACCTGCCCTGTCTTCTCAATGAGACGATGTAGACAGGGGGGTACATACCTGCCCTGTCTCTTCAATGAGACAGTGTAGACAGGGGAGTACATACCTGCCCTGTCTTCTCAATGAGACATGTAGACAGGGGGGTACATACCTCCCTGGCTTCTCAATGAGACAGTGTAGACAGGGGGGTACATACCTGCCCTGTGCTTTCTCAATGAGACAGGGGGAGTAGACAGGGGGGTACATACCTGCCCTGTCTTCTCAATGAGACAGTGTAGACAGGGGGGGGGGGGTACATACCTGCCCTGTTCTTCTCAATGAGACAGTGCAGACAAGGGTTACATACCTGCCCTGTCTTCTCAAGTGAGACAGGGGGAGTAGACAGGGGGGTACATACCTGCCCTGTCTTCTCAATGAGACAGTGTAGACAGAGGGTTACATACCTGCCCTGTCTTCTCAATGAGACAGTGTAGACAGGGGGGTACATACCTGCCCTGTCTTCTCAATGAGACAGTGTAGACAGGGGGGTACATACCTGCCCTGTCTTCTCAATGAGACAGGGGAGTAGACAGATGGGGGTACATACCTGCCCTGTCTTCTCAATGAGACAGTGTAGACAGAGGGTACATACCTGCCCTGTCTTCTCAATGAGACAGTGTAGACAGAGGGTTACATACCTGCCCTGTCTTCTCAATGAGACAATGTAGACAGGGGGGTACATACCTGCCCTGTCTTCTCAATGAGACACTGTAGACAGGGGGGTACATACCTGCCCTGTCTTCTCAATGAGACAGTGTAGACAAGGGGGTACATACCTGCCCTGTCTTCTCAATGAGACAGGGGGTAAGACAGGGGGGTACATACCTGCCCTGTCTTCTCAATGAGACAGTGTAGACAGGGGGGTACATACCTGCCCTGTCCTCTCAATGAGACAGTGTAGACAGGGGGGGTACATACCTGCCCTGTCTTTCTCAATGAGACAGTAGACAGGGGGGGTACATACCTGCCCTGTCTTCTCAATGAGACAGGGGGAGTAGACAGGGGGGTACATACCTGCCCTGTCTTCTCAATGAGACAGTGTAGACAGGGGGGGGGGGGTACATACCTGCCCTGTCTTCTCAATGAGACAGTGCAGACAGAGGGTTACATACCTGCCCTGTCTTCTCAATGAGACAGTGTAGACAGAGGGTTACATACCTGCCCTGCTCTTCTCAATGAGACAGTGTAGACAGGGGTACATACCTGCCCTGTCTTCTCAATGAGACAGGGGGAGTAGACAGGGGGGTACATACCTGCCCTGTCTTCTCAATGAGACAGTGTAGACAGAGGGTACATACCTGCCCTGTCTTCTCAATGAGACAGTGTAGACAGAGGGTTACATACCTGCCCTGTCTTCTCAATGAGACAGTGTAGACAGGGGGGTACATACCTGCCCTGTCTTCTCAATGAGACAGGGGGAGTAGACAGGGGGGTACATACCTGCCCTGTCTTCTCAATGAGACAGTGTAGACAGAGGGTACATACCTGCCCTGTCTTCTCAATGAGGACAGTGTAGACAGAGGGTTACATACCTGCCCTGTCTTCTCAATGAGACAGGGGGGTACATACCTGTCCTGTCTTCTCAATGAGACAGGGGGGTACATACCTGCCCTGTCTTCTCAATGAGACAGTGTAGACAGAGGGTTACATACCTGCCCTGTCTTCTCAATGAGACAGGGGGGTACATACTGCCCTGTCTTCTCAATGAGACAGTGTAGACAGAGGGTTACATACCTGCCCTGTCTTCTCAATGAGACAGTGTAGACAGGGGGGTACATACCTGCCCTGTCTTCTCAATGAGACAGGGGGAGTAGACAGGGGGGTACATACCTGCCCTGTCTTCTCAATGAGACAGTGTAGACAGAGGGTACATACCTGCCCTGTCTTCTCAATGAGACAGTGTAGACAGAGGGTTACATACCTGCCCTGTCTTCTCAATGAGACAGGGGGGTACATACCTGTCCTGTCTTCTCAATGAGACAGGGGGTACATACCTGCCCTGTCTTCTCAATGAGACAGTGTAGACAGAGGGTTACATACCTGCCTGTCTTCTCATGAGACAGGGGGTACATACCTGCCCTGTCTTCTCAATGAGACAGTGTAGACAGAGGGTTACATACCTGCCCTGTCTTCTCAATGAGACAGTGTAGACAGGGGGGGTACATACCTGCCCTGTCTTCTCAATGAGACAAGTGTAGACAGGGGGGGTACATACCTGCCCTCTCTTCTCAATGAGACAGTGTAGACAGAGGGTTACATACCTGCCCTGTCTTCTCAATGAGACCAGTGTAGACAGGGGGTTACATACCTGCCCTGTCTTCTCAATGAGACAGTGTAGACAGGGGGGTACATACCTGCCCTGTCTTCTCCTCCCCTCCAAGATCCAGGCTTTCCCTTCTCTGCAGACTTGCCCTTCATGTTCTTATAGCGAGATCTTCACGAAGACAAACAGGAAATGACCACCAGCAGAAACGAGAAGGGATTGAGACACCTCAGCTCTAATCAACCTGTAGTTATTTCTACTCAACTTTAACTTCAATCTGCTCCATGTCTCGTGACAGATTGTAAAGGACGTCACGCTGCCTAAGCGAGTACCACTTCCTCCTGATTCGGCTCACACCAAGGCTGGACCCCTGGATCCACACCGCACCCCTGCAGACACCCAGTAAACACTACAGACACCAGCAAACACCCTGCAGACACTACAAACACCCTGCAAACACTACAAACACCCAGTAAACACTACAAACACTGCAAACACTACAGACACCCTGCAGAACACTACAGCCACCCAGCAAACACCCTGCAGACACTACAAACACCCTGCAAACACTACAGACACCCTGCAGACACTACAGCCACCAGCAAACACCCTGCAACACTAACAAACACCCTGCAAACACTACAAACACCCAGCAACACACAAACACTGCAAACACTACAAACACTGCAAACACTTACAAACACCCCAGTAAACACTGCAAACACTGCAGACACCCAGTAACACTACAGACACCCAGTAAACACTGCAGACACCCAGAAACACTGCAAACACCAGTAAAACACTGCAGACACCCAGTAAACACTGCAGACACCCAGTAAACACTGCAAACACCCAAGTAAACACTACAAACACCCAGTACAAACACTGCAGACACCCAGTAAACACTACAGACACCCAGTAAACACTAAGACACTACACGCAGACACCCAGTAAACACTGCAGACACCCAGTAAACACTCAGACACCCAGTAAACACTGCAGACACCCAGTAAACACTGCAGACACCCAGTAAACACTGCAGACACCCAGTAAACACTTACAGACACCCAGTAAACACTGCAGACACCAGTAAACACTGCATCACCAGTAAACACTACAGACACCCAGTAACACTGCAGACACCCAGTAAACACTCAGACACCCAGTAAACACTCAGACACCCAGTAAACACTACAGACACCCAGAGTTAAACACTACAGACACCCAGCAAACACTACAGACACCCAGTAAACACTACAAACACTACAGACACCCAGTAAACACTACAGACACCCAGTAAACACTACAAAACACTACAGACACCCAGTAAACACTGCAGACAACCAGTAAACACTACAGACACCCAGTAAACACTACAGACACCCAGTAAACACTAACAAACGACTACAGACACCCAGTAAACACTGCAGACACTACAGACACCCAGTAAACACTACAAACACCCAGTAAAACACTAGCAGACACCCAGTAAACACTACAGACACCCAGTAAACACCTACAGACACCCAGTAAACACTACAGACACCCAGTAAACACTACAGACACCCAGTAAACACTACAGACACCCAGTAAACACTCAGAACACTAAACACTGCAACACCCAGCAAAACACTACACACCCAGTTAAACACTACAGACACCCATGTAATACTACACTTACCCAGTCAGACACCAGTAAACACTACAGACACCCAGTAAACACTACAGACACCCAGTAAACACTACAGGACACCGAGGTAAACACTACAGACACCCAGTAAACACTACAGACACCCAGTAAACACTACAAACACCCAGTAAACACTGCAGACACCCGTGACCGCCCACCTGAAGCGGCTTACCCAAATGCGCCACCTTAAAGCTAGCTATTCAGCAGGAGCAAGTGGAGACACTACAGGCTGAGCAGTGAGTTTCCCAAATCACCATCTGCTAGGTCATGTGATGTCAGAGGGAGGAAAAGCTGCCGGGCAGTAATTGTAGTCAGGCAGGACGACAGCCCTCTATGTCCATCTGGGTCCTTTAACCTCATCAGGGCAGGGAACTGTGCCTGGCCTGACATGAGGAAAAGACCTGCCCAATGTCATCTACCCAACTGTGCTAATACTTTTATTAATAAGTATTTTCTTTAACACAATGGTGGTAATTAAGCATTACAACATGTCTAAAGTTGACAATGTTATTAATCACTTTACCTCTGTCCTGTGAATTGGACTTGATTAGGGACACTCCTGTCCACCGTCTCTGACCCCAGCCCCTGAAAACACAAGCCATCAGCGTTCAGCACTCTAGACTGCATAGTCTCTCCAAATAAAACCCCCGTTCTTTTCCTCACCTTGGGTAGGCTTCCTGAAAACCAAACCAACAGACACGGGAAGAACCTGAGGAGAAGGATGTCAGTTTGACATTCAAGCACCAACAACAATTACACTTTAGTAATTTAGCAGACACTCTTATCCAGAGAGACTTGCGGTTAAGTGCATTCATCTTAAGGTAACTAGGTGAGACAACCACATATGAGTCATACTGAAGTCAAACTTTTCCTCATTAAGGCAGCTATCAGCAGTCAGTTAAGTAAGAAAAGGACGAGTGTTCGTGCAAAAACAGACTTGTTGTTTTATTTCTCGTATGACCACCATAGAAGCTATCATTATGCACTTTAAACTGGGGAGCGATGCCTACTAATAGTATGCATTTGTATTTGCCAAAGGGTCAAATCATTACATCTCTAACAAGCTCTGTACACACAACGTTAATCAATAAAAAACTATTTATTGGCTAGATATTTCAACTCTGTATGGTAAGCATTAAATGTCTGACTGAAAAGGCTTATGAGTCTGCTTTGAGCTACATCTCATTCTAGCTACGTTAACAATGTAATCACATCACAGCCTCTATTTTTTTTTTTTTTTTTTTTTGCGAGACTGAGTTGTAACCAAGTCAAGTATCTTGTAGTGTGTGACAGTCTTTTGACGGTCGTTTAAATGTGATAGGCTCAGCGATGTTAGGATTTGTAAAGTCGTGTAGTGTCCGCCCGGCAGTCCCCACTTAGCCCCGAGTCACACGTGGATGGGACAAGTTATATACACACACTCTGTCTGAAGTAGCTTTAAAATGTCTTGTTCTCCTACCCAGACCTATTACATTAATGAGAGCCCTCAGACGTCCCCTGGCCGGTACACCTACCCCACATCTAGCAGGAAACAGGGCTGGTCCTAATGAGAGCCCTCAGACGTCCCCTCGCCGAGTACACCTACCCCACATCTAGCAGGAAACAGGGCTGGTCCTAATGAGAGCCCTCAGACGTCCCCTGGCCGGTACACCTACCCCACATCTAGCAGGAAACAGGGCTGGTCCTAATGAGAGCCCTCAGACGTCCCCTGGCCGGTACACCTACCCCACATCTAGCAGGAAACAGGGCTGGTCCTAATGAGAGCCCTCAGACGTCCCCTGGCCGGTACACCTACCCCACATCTACCAGGAAACAGGGCTGGTCCTCAGGCAGGTTCAGCAGCTCCACAGCCCTCTAAGACATCTGGCCCTGGAACTAAATCATCCAAGAACTGGAAATCAATGAGGAAATGATTGTACTGTTGATTACTTAGTTACCTTTAATCATATTACATTCTACTATGTCTCAAATCGATTCTATCAAGGACAGCCTCTGATCAGTATGTAAATGCAACGACTTGTATTCAATACAGTGATTCATATTGTGCAACCCATAAGAGGTCATTGTCAAACTCAGGACTCACTTCTGAAAATATTTCTTGGCCTCCTCTTCGTTGTAGAACTGCATAATGAGTAGAAATCAAAACACAAGAAGTATCAATCAAATGTATAAAGTCCATTGTACATCAGTAGAGTGTTTAGCTAGCGATACATAGCTATACATAAACCCAGCCTAAAACCCCAAATGTAGTGCACATAATTAACTAAATAAATTACTAGTCACTTGGTATTTGAGAGCAGATCACTAGAGAACAAACTTTGCAAACGTTAGTCTTCCTACAGTTAGCGGCTAACCAGGCAGCTAGCTAGCGCTCATTACTGTCTTTAAAACCATTGAAAATGTCATACGAACCATTTTTAGGCGGGGCCATATGCTCGGGTTTTCGACAACTTGAGGCCATGTTTATTTATTTTTTGTTTAATATAAGTTATTCAACAATGATCGATTGAAACCAAATGAAGTTGTTCTGATGTCTGGCTAGAGCTGGGGTTCGACATGTCAGTATGACGTAGAATGTCTGAGCCAAAGCAAAGGGGCAAGTGATTTAAGGAGACAGCCACACGGTTTAAAATAAAAAATACTTTCAGAAACGCATTCTACAACCAAAACTTGAATTAAATGCATATATAAACCCAATTTTAAAGCATACGAAAAATTCAGTTGCACAGACTATCGCACTCTTTACATAATACCCGAGAGGAAGAGGTGACATTTGATGAAATTCAAGCCTCAATTCCTTTTATATAATTGGATGTCAGAATACGTTTTTGTGACCACTTAACATTTACATCGACTCTCATGTGTCTACTATACATTTTACCGGATACCACCCCTGTAATTTCCCCATGGTCGCTGTACCTGCTGCTACGGGAGAATGGAGGTCAGTCGGTGATTGGGGAGCGGAGCGTACAGATTTTCAACTATCAGAAAAGCACCAACTCATTCCCTCCTCTGCGCCAAAGGTCAAGAAAACAGAACGATGTCAGTGGCAGCAGGTTCTATAATTGGAGCCAGAACCTGTCGAGCCAAGGTAACCTCACAGCGGATTTACAAATGTCAGCAGGTGTCAACAAGGGACAGTCGGGCAAGTTCCTGGGAACCGGAAAATGAAAACCTCAAAGATAATGCCCTTGAATGTATGGAGTTAAGAGCACAGAGCTCAAATACTTTTTATCCTAAAACATGAGAACAGACTGGGTTATGGGACATTACCTCAAGTTTGTTCAAGTTGTGATTTACTTTTATTAGACATTGATGCTAAACCCTCTATCAAACTGTTCTACCCAGTGTACAGCCTCTGTCCCGGGGTAAACTAGTAATAACAGTACACAGGATGACTTGTTGGAATAGCAGAGGTGTTGTCATGGCCACCTTTCACCCTGAAACCTTTGGGTCACCTCAGCGTCACCTCAGCAGCTCCGAGCATTCAGCACGGTCATGCTCAACCTGGCAGAGCAGCAGTCAGGCCGGTTTAGACCTTACCCAGAGTTCCTCACCAGGGCTTACAGCTGGAGGCGCAAAAACAACCAGTCAGACTTCCCGCCTCTTCACAGGAGCAGAACGGCCTACTACGACATCCTCCGGGTATCCCCAAGCGACACCCGATCCCAAATCAAGACCGCCTACTACAAGCAGTCGTTCATCTACCACCCAGACAAGAACCCCGACAAAGAGGAGGCCACCCAGACAAGAACCCCGACAACGAGGAGGCCACCCAGACAAGAACCCCGACAACGAGGAGGCCACCCAGCATTTCTCTGAGATCAGCGAGGCCTATAGCCATGCTGGGGAGCATGGTCCTGAGGAGGAAGTACGACCGCGGCATCCTCAGTGGGTCAGACGTCCAGGAGGCCGGCAGACCCTCGGAACGGGGCCTCTAGCCTACAGCAGCATCAACAACAGCACATGTCCCAGGGGTTCTCCAACGCTGGAGGGAAGGCCATGTTGGACTTTGATGCCTTCATTCCAGGCTCACTATGGAGAGCAGCTGCAGAGGGAGAAGGAGCTGAGGGCCAGAAGGGCCCAGTACCAGCAGAAACAGCTGCAGGATTATAAGCAGTGGAAGCTGGGGAAGACGTTGGAGATTACTGTAGGGCTGCTGCTGGCCGTGAGGGGTCAGGGGTCATCTTCACTATCACCAGGTCCTGAAATAGATCTTAACCAACCTGTCCCTGCCTGCCCGTTGAGGTTTTGTTTTTGGACTGGTGGTTTCCCTCTCCCCTGGTTATTCTCACAGCGAACCACTGACATGAAGAACACCGGATACTACTTTCTGTAGTGTCATTATCAGAACGGATACCAGGCTTTATCCTACTTCCTTCCTACACAATTGATTATAGCCACACATACATACATGGTCAAGCTATTCTTAAAAACTCAATCAAACCACAATGGATTGATTATACAGAGATGATTTTGTTTATTAGGATCCCTATTAGCTACTGTTTCTGGAGTCTACACAAAACATAAAATACATGACAAGAATACAGAACGGTTATAGACAACATAAGATAATATTATATTTCGTAAAAAATAGGATAAGAGTAAATTATGACGACACAAAACTGAATTGAATTGCGGTTGCTTTTAGAGTTCTCAGATGATGACCTCATAACTGGTTCTATGGGTTCAGTCAGAGTTTGATAATGGGGGTGTTTAACATTGCAGCTGATTTTAAGGTCTAGACTGACTGATCTACAAATCACCTTGCATTATAAATAAATAATCAATATTATTTGTAGATCAGTCAGTAACAATATACCCATGATGCACTACATGACCAAAAGTATGTGGACACCTGCTCATCAAACATATAATTCCAAAACCATGGGCATTAATATGGAGTTGGTCCCCGCTTTGCTGCTATAACAGCCTCCACTCTTCTGGGAAGGCTTTCCACCAGATGTTGGAACATTGCTGCTGGGACTTTGCCCGACCTAATGAGGTCAGGCAAATAGTAAAAGGAATGAAGAGAACAATTAAATATACACTACCTTTCAAAAGTTTGGGGTCACTTAGAAATGTCCTTGTTTTTGAAAGAAAAGCACATTTTTTGTCCATTAAAATAACATCAAATTGATCAGAAATACAGTGTAGACATTGTTAATGTTGTAAATGACTATTGTAGCTGGAAACTGCTTATCTTTTAATGGAATATCTACATAAGTGTACAGAGGTCCCTTATCAGCAACCATCACTCTTGTGTTCCAATGGCACGTTGTGTTAGCTAATCCAAGTTTATCATTTTAAAAGGCTAATTGAACATTAGAAAACAATGTTTCAATTATGTTAGCACAACAGTTTTCAGCTGTGCTGATTAAAGAGGCAATAAAACTGGCCTTCTTTAGACTAGTTGAGTATCTGGAGCAWCAGCATTTGTGGGTTCGATTACAGGCTCAAAATGACAAGAAACAAAGTACTTTCTTCTGAAACTCGTCAGTCTATTCTTGTTCTGAGAAATGAAGGCTATTCCATTTGAGAAATTGCCAAGAAACTGAAGATCTCGTACAAAGCTGTGTACTATTCCTTTCACAAAACAGCGCAAACTGGCTCTAACCAGAATAGAAAGAGTGGGAGGCCCCGGTGCACAACTGAGCAAGGGGACAAGTACATTAGTGTCTAGTTTGAGAAACAGACGCCTCACAAGTCCTCAACTGGCAGCTTCATTAAATAGTACCCACAAAACACCAGTCTCAACGTCAACAGTGAAGAGGCGACTCCGGGATGCTGGCCTTCTAGGCAGAGTTCCTCTGTCCAGTGTCTGTGTTCTTTTGCCCATCTTAATCTTTAATTTTTTACTGGCCAGTCTGAAATATGGCTTTTTCTTTGCAACTCTGCCTGTTAAATCTTCAGAGCTGCTACTTAATTATGCTTCCTGCTTTACTGTTAGCCTGAGACAACTATATTGGAGTCTATGTGCCCGTATCCACAAAGCATTCAATATCATATGGATGTTGTTCATTTATGATGTAAAAAGCAAAACTGATTTTAAATCCGCAGTCCTACAGTGAGATGTTTTGTGGGTAACAGGCCCTTGGTCTAATTTACCAACGTGACACTATTTAAGTAGACCTATTTGTTAAATATTCATGCATATTAACACACAATTATACAAGCATATGTCTAATACATGCCACTGATGGTCTATTTCTAGGATATACAGCACCTTTGGAAAGTATTCAGACCCCTTGACTTTTTCCTCATTTTGTTACGTTACAGCCTTATTCTAAAATTGATTACTTTTCCCCTCATCAATCTACACACAATACCCCATAAAGCAAAAACAGGTTTTTAGAAATGGTTGCAAAAACCCCCAGAAATATGACATTTACATAAGTATTCAGACACTTTACTCAGTACTTTGAAGCACCTTTGGCAGCGATTACAGCCTTGAGTTTTCTTTTTTCTCATGGTCTGAGAGTCTTCAGGTGCCTTTTAGCAAACTCCAAGCGGGCTGTCGTGCCTTTTACTGAGGAGTGGCTTCCATCTGGCCCCTCTACCATAAAGGCCTGATTGGTGGAGTGCTGCAGAGATGGTTATCCTTCTGGAAGGTTCTCACATCTCCACAGAGGAACTCTGGAGCTCTGTTAGAATGGCCATCAGATTCTTAGTCACCACCCTGATCAAGGCCCTTCTCCCCCGATTGCTCAGTTTTGCCATGCAGCCATCTCTAGGAAGAGTCTTGGTGGTTCCAAATGTCTTCCATTTAAGAATGATGGAGGCCACTGTGTTCTTGGGGACCTTCAATGCTGTAGAAATGTTTTGGTACCCTTCCCCAAATCTGTGGCTGGACACAATCCTGTCTCGGAGCTCTACGGACAATTCCTTCGACCTCATGTCTTTGTTTTTGCTCTGACATGCACTGTCAATTGTGGGACCTTATATAGACAGGGGTTTGCCTTTCCAATCAATTGAATGTACGACAGGTGGACTCCAATCAATTTGTAGAAACATCTCAAGGATGATCAATGGAAACAGGATGCACCTGAGCTCAATTTTGAGTCTCATAGTAAAGGGTCTGAATACTTATGTAAATAAGGTGTTTTTTTATATATATACATTTGCAAACATTTCTAAAAACCTGCTTCGCTTTGTCATTATGGGGTAGTGTGTACAGTCGTGGCCAAAAGTTTTGAGAATGACACAAATATTAATTTTCACAAAGTCTGCTGCCTCAGTTTGTATGATGGCAATTTGCATATACTCCAGAATGTTATGAAGAGTGATCAGATGAATTGCAATTGATTGTAAAGTCCCTCTTTGCCATGCAAATGAACCCCCCCAAAACATTTCCACTGCATTTCAGCCCTGCCACAAAAGGACCAGCTGACATCATGTCAGTGATTCTCTCGTTAACACAGGTGTGAGTGTTGACAAGGACAAGGTTAGAGATCACTTTGTCATGCTGATTGAGTTCGAATAACAGACTGGAAGCTTCAAAAGGAGGGTGGTGCTTGGAATCATTGTTCTTCCTCTGTCAACCATGGTTACCTGCAAGGACACATGTGCCGTCATCATTGCTTTGCACAAAAAGGGCTTCATAGGCAAGGATATTGCTGCCAGTAAGATTGCACCTAAATCAACCATTTATCGGATCATCAAGAACTTCAAGGAGAGCGGTTCAATTGTTGTGAAGAAGGCTTCAGGGCACCCAAGAAAGTCCAGCAAGTGCCAGGACCGTCTCCTAAAGTTGATTCAGCTGCGGGATCGGGGCACCACCAGTACAGAGCTTGCTCAGGAATGGCAGCAGGCAGGTGTGAGTGCATCTGCATTGCACAGTGACGGCGAAGAACTTTTGGAGAGATGGCCTGGTGTCAAGAAGGCAAGCAAAAAGCCACGTCTCTCCAGGAAAAACTCAGGGACAAGACTGAATATTCTGCAAAAGGTACAGGGATTGGACTGCTGAGGACTGGGTAAAGTCATTTTCTCTGATGGAATCCCTTTTCCGATTGTTTGGGGCATCCTCAGAAAAAAGCTTGTCCGGAGAAGACAAAGATTGGAGCCGCTTCCATCAGTCTGGTGTCGATGGCAACAGTAAGCATCCTGAGACCGATTCATGTGGTTGGGGTTGCTTCTCAGCCGAAGAGGGAGTCGGGTTCAACCACAATTTTGCCTATGAACATCAGCCATGAATAATAGAATTACCCAAACACATCCTCCGAGAGCAACTTCTCCACCCATCCAGGAACAGTTTGGTGACGATACAATGCCTTTTCCAGCAATGGACGCACCTTGCCATAAGGCCAAAAGGTGATGAACTAAGTGGCTCGGGGAACAAACATCCAATGTTTTGGGTCCATGGCCAGGAACCTCCCCAGACCTTAATCCCATTGGAGAACTGTTGGTCAATCTCGAGGCGGGTGGAAAACAAAACACCCACAAATTTTGACAAACTCCAAAGCAATTCATTATGCAAGAATGGCCTGCCATCAGTTCAGGATGTGCGCCAGAAATTTAATTGACAGCGATGCCAGTGACGGATTGCAGAGGTCTTGAAAAAGAAGGTCAACATCTTGCAAATATTGACCTTTTGCATCAACTTTCGAATGTAATTGTCAATAAAAGCCTTTGACACTTATGAAATGCTTGTAATTATACTTCAGTATTCCATAGTGAACATCTGACGCAAAAATATCTAAGACAACTGGAAGGCAGCAGACTTCTGTGAAAATTAATATTTGTCATTCCAAAACTTTTGGGCCACGACTGTAGAATTGACGGGATAAAAAAAAAAAAAAGAATAAGGCTATAACTTAAAATGTAAGGAAAAGTTCAAAGGGTCTTGAATATTTCCAAACTGCAGGACCTCTTGCCGTAGTGCAGGAGTCTCTGCCGTTAGTGCAGGAGTCTCTGCCCTGCTGTTAGTCGCAGGAGTCTCTGCCGTAGTGGCAGGAGTCTCTTCCGTAGTGCAAGGGAGTCTCTGCCTCTGCGCTAGTGCAGGAGTCTTTGCCTCTGCGTAGTGCAGGAGTCCTTCTGCCGTAGTGCAGGAGTCCTCTGCCTCTGTCGTAGTGCAGAGTCCTTGCGGTAGTGCAGAGAGTCCTCTGCCTCTGCGTAGTGCAAGGAGTCTCTGCCTCTGCACGTAGTGCAGGAGTCTCTGCCTCTTCGCCGTAAGTGCAGGAGTCTCTGCCTCTGGCCGTTAGGTGCAGGAGTCTCTGCCTCTGCAGTAGTGCAGGAGTATCTGCCTCTGCCGGTGGGCAGGAGTCCCTCTCTGCCTTGCCGTAAGTGCAGGAGTCTCTGCCTCTGCCGTAGTCGCAGGAAGTCTCTGCCTCTGCCGTATGTGCAGGAGTCTCTGCCCTCTGCAGTAGTGGCAAGGAGTCTCGCAACCTGTCTTACCTAGGAGACTAGTCAGCAAGAACAGTTTTGTCCACTAGAGAATCTCTGTTGGCATCAAGTAAACCCAGACCTTTTCTCATGAAGTAGCTGGAGGCATGTTCAATTCAACATGTTGTGATCGGGGTTGGTGTCTTGTGGGTGGCTGTTAGAAACAGAAGACATGAATGTGTCATAGTAACAGTTTTAACTCATAGTTTTTATTCAACAGAAATATAAAAGTTTGTCAAGTACATCCACTCAGTACAAAAATTGCACAGACTCTTAAACTCAGCCAGACAACAGAAATCAACACTACATGTTAGTACAATGAAGAGGACACCACTCCGGCACTAGCCTTCTGATATGTGACCAAGTCTGCTGTGAGTCACTGGTGCACTGAGGATCTCAACTGAGAACAATGAAAGAAGGACATCAATAAGACTTGATAGGAAAATGTCATTTACAACAGCTGAGGAATAAATACTCTTAAAAAAAATGAAAAATGAAAAAATTGGCACATTTAACATTACCATTAACTGCCCCCCCCGCCTGGCATTCCTCCTCCTGTCAGTCATATGCCATTATGGTGACATCGACCGTTGCCCTATGCTAGACAGGACCTAATTACAAATGCTATTTTAATACTAACCTGTTGCCGATTCTGTCCTAGCATGACCATCTATGGGACTACTGTACAGTTTCTAGGTCCTTACCTAGAGTTAACCATCAGCGGTACCAGAATGTAGCATAAGTCCCAAACTAACGCCCGTACATCCCCAAACTACGCTCGTTCAAGTCCCTTCACCTCCAAACCTACGCTCGTCAAGTTCCCAAACTACGCTCAGTCAGTCCCAACTACGGCTCGTCAAGTCCCCCAAACTAACGTCGTCAAGTCCCTAAACTAACGTCGTCAAGTTCCCCCCACAACTACGGTCCGTC
>NW_019942901.1:135270-142399 GCF_002910315.2 Salvelinus sp. IW2-2015 | reverse complement strand
AAAGTAACATCCACTTCAGACAAATTGCACAGACTCTTAAACTCAGCCAGACAACAGAAATCCCACTACATGTTAAGTACAATTGAAGAGGACACCACTCCGGCACAGCCTTTGATGTGACCAAGTCTGCTGTGAGTCACTGGTGCACTGAGGATCTCAACTGAGAACAATGAAGAAGGACATCAATAAGACTTGATAGGAAGAATGTCATTTACAACAGCTGAGGAATAAATACTCTTAAAAAAAATGAAAAATGAAAAAATTGGCACATTTACCATTAACTGCCCCCCCCCCTGGCATTCCTCCTCCTGTCAGCTGATAGGCCATTATGGTGACAACGACCGTTGCCCTATGCTAGACAGGACCTAATTACAAATGCTATTTTAATACTAACCTGTTGCCGATTCTGTCCTAGCATGACCATCTAGGGACTACTGTACAGTTTCTAGGTCCTTACCTAGAGTTAACCAGCAGCGGTACCAGAATTGTAGCACCTAAGTCCCCAAACTACGCTCGTCAAGTCCCCCAAACTACGCTCGTCAAGTTCCCCCCAAACTACGCTCGTCAAGTCCCCCAAACTACGCTCGTCAAAGTCCCCCAAACTACGCTCGTCAAGTCCCTAAACTACGGTCGTCAAGGCCCCCACAACTACGGTCGTCAATCCCCAAACGTACGGTCGTTCAAGTCCCCAACACTACGGTCGTCAAGTCCCCAAACGTACGTCGTCAGTCCCCGAACGTACGGTCGTTCAAGTCCCCCATAACTACGGTCGTCAAGTCCCCCAAACTACGATCGTCAAAGTCCCCTAAAACTAGCGCAGCAGTCGTCCTAAATATCCTTAATTCGGTCAAGTCCCCCTAAAACTACGTCGTCAAGCCCCTCAAAACTACGCTCGTCAAAGTCCCCCTAACTACCTCCAGCCAAACGTCGTCAAGTCCCACTCGCTCAGTCCCCCAAACTACGGCTCGTCAAGTCCCCTAAACTACGGTCGTCAAGTCCCCCAAACTACGGTCGTCAAGTCCCCGTAAACTTGACGCGTCGTCAAGTCCCCTAAACTACGGTCGTCAAGTCCCCCAATACGGTCGTCAAGTCCCCCAAACTACGTCGTCAAGTCCCAAAACTACCGGTCGTCAGTCCCCCAAAACTACGGTTCGTCAAGTCCCCCCAAACTACGGTCGTTCAAGTCCCCCAAAACTACGGGTCACGTCAAGTCCCCAAAACTGACGGTCGTCAAGCCCCCAAACTACGTCGTCAAGTCCCCCAAAAACTCACGGGTCGTTCAAGGTCCCCTAAACTACGGTCGTCAAGTCCCCTAAACTACAGTCGTCAAGTCCCCTTAAAACTAACAGTCGTCAAGTCCCCCTAAACTACAGTCGTCAAGTCCCCTAAACTTACAGCTCGTTCAAGTCCAACCTAAACTACAGTCTGTCCAAAGCCCCCAAACTACGCTCGCCAAGTCCCGCTAAACTACGGTTCGCAAGTCCCCTTAAACTACGTCGTCAAGTCCGCCTAAACTACAGTTCGTTCAGTCCCCTAAACTACAGTCTCAAGTCCCCTAAACTACAGTCGTCAAGTCCCCTAAACTACATCGTCAAGTCCTCCTGTTTCAGCTAGTTTTCCTGTTATTCTTAATTCCATTAATCAACCAGTTCTTAGAACGTTCCAAACCAATTTGTTTTAAACGAGTCAAGTCTGTCAGGTGTCTGAAAATTATTGATACGCTTTCAGACAGAAAACCGGCATCACACAAAAGGGCGGTTGAGGCCAGGTATAGGAAACACAACTGTAGGCACACACAACATCAGGCTGGCGCTGGACAGATCACAAGGGTTAGCGCAACACCATAGAAGGTCAGCGCAGAACAACCCCCCCCCCCCGGTTCTGTTTGTTTTCATACTGTACCTATACCTCTTGATTATAGCAGATCATATCGCATGGCTTTCAAACAGTTGTTTGGAGGTGCTTGCCATCGTACAGCACCTGTGTGTCTATATGTAAGATACCCTTTACAGTAGATTCTGGATTTCCCACAACAACCGTCATGGATCCGTGGAACGAAACATGTTGATATTATGCATTGAATTTGACTAAACAGTAGCAGCCTTCGATGTGAAAATGTTGCCGGCTGCCACCATGTTGATATGTGTTCGTTGGTTGTAGAGATGCTGAGCTGTGTTCTGGTTGGTGGAAGAGATGTGAGTTGGAATGCTGAGCTGTTTCTGTTGGTGGTGGAGATGCTGAGCTGTGTTCTGGTTGGTGGAGATGTGAGTTGGAATGCTGAGCTGTGTTCTGGTTGGTGGAGATGCTGAGCTGTGTTCTGGTAGGTGGAGATGTGAGTTGGAATGCTGAGCTGTGTTCTGGTTGGTGGAGATGCTGAGCTGTGTTCTGGTTGGTGGAGAATTGGATCATGTTTTCAGGATTGGGATCAATTCCATTGAAGTTCCAGTCAATTCAGGAAGTACACTGAGATTCTAATTCTCTTTATTGCTTTTCAAGAGGACAATTTGGAATTGGAATTGGGTTTACTTTCTGAATTGACTGGAATCAAAATGGCCCCCAACCCTGCATGTTTTATCACTCTGACCTGAGGTCATCACTGCCAATGAGACGGCCCGTCAGTCACATATCATACGGTCAAAGTGCTGTGTAACTGACGGGCACTAGGACCTTTTGCCTGTAAACTAAGAGCATCTGAAATAACACCAACACACCCATTACTATACTGATGTTACCATTCGTTTTGGCAAAGCTACAGGAGAAGAAAGAGTGTTGTATTTGTCACTCCCCTTGGGGACAGTGAGGATATCCGGGACAGACTAGAAGCAGCTTCACAAACATTAGGGTTATGCTCAAGAGGGCCTGGGGAGGAAAACCATTTAGGTAGGGTAGCTTCAGCTCTGGTTACTTAGCAGGGCGGTGACAGGCTTTGTTCCTAGGGAATTGTGGGTAGAGCAGACAGGAAGTGGTCTGGTGAAGTGAATCAAAACCTCCACTGGGCCATTTCCTCTCTCTCTCTCTCTCTCGCTCTCTCTCTACCATCCCTGTCTCTCTCCATCCATCCCTCTATCTCTCGCTCTCCTTCTCCATCCACCCCTCATCACTCACTCTCCCTCCCTCCATCCATCCATCCCCCTCTCCTCCTCCATCCATCCATCTCTCCCACTGTCTCCATTCATCCCTCCCTCTCTCTCAAGACTAAATCATCTGTTTCTTCATATCCTTAATGTCAGCTGATGAGGGTGGCCACAGAGCCAGGGGTTAACTGGATACAGACACACGTTGGAGAAACAGGACATCTCTTGGAACACAAACAAGCAAATAAACAAGATAATGAGTGATCCATGTCCATCCACACTCCCCAGCCATCCGTGACATTTCACCTATTTAGTCCAAATCCCTGTACGTCCTGTGTCTCAGCCAATGAGAGCTCCCGGGTTTGGTTGCGCCCAGTCTCAGTAGAAGGAGTACTGGTTCTCCACAGCTCTGGCCCTGCGTGTTCCGTCTGTCTCTTGGTAGTCCTCCGAGGCACCACTAGAGGGATCTAGCAGACGTTCTGAGCTGTTGCTCCTGCTAACCAGCCCCTCGCCGCCTCCTCCTCCTCCGCTGCCTGGCTCACCACGGGAGAGGGAAGGTAGGGCGATGGGCGAGGATGAGGAGCTGGATGAGATCGGGGTGTCGGAGGGGGGCCCTGCCGGCTGCGAGAACCCAGGGAGGTGAAGGGTTGGCTGGGTCGGGTCAGTCCAGCAGCCTTGGTCCCTGGGTGGGATGGGGAGCTGAGGCACGGTCACATCTGTGTGAGAGCAGTAGAGAGAGACGGGATATCTGTCTGTAAGAAAAGAGCAGTGTTAAAAGGCCTGATACTTTGATAAAACAAACTGTATCTTTCATTAAAATGCCAAACATAAACACAAGTTAAAGTGTTGACGACCTTCTATACCATCACCCTTCTTGGTGGGACAACAACAATAGTGCCACTGATGAAAACACGGCTGAGCAGCGTGTATCAATAACGCTTTTTACACGCTGGACCAACAACCCACTGTGTGTGTGTGTGTGTGTGTGTGTGTGTGTGGTGTGTGTTGTGTGTGTGTGTGGTGCCCAGGGGGAAACAGAGGTCTCTTTGTGAGTGTTGGGTGGGGCCTGAGGCTGGGCCTGTTGTATAATAACCTCTGTCTCCCCGTCTTCCCTATGCACAGAGGGCATTCATGCCCCTGCCAGGTGAGTGGGTGGGTGCGGTGGGGGTTGAGGGGTGGGGTGGGGGGGGCTGGTTAAACATACTAGTTAGCCTTTAAGACGGAGGAAAACATCAGTCTGAGGTCCATCCGCACTGAAGGTTTGCTGTTTTTTTCCCCAACGATTCCTGGACCGAGTGGATGTGTTGTTTCAGCCTGTCCTCTTTCAATAACCACGGGTCAGAGACAGAGCTACCCGGGGGCGCGATCCTCTTTAATAACAGCGGGTCAGACAGAGCTAGGCCCTGGCGGAGCGGTCCTCTTTAATAACACGGGTCAGACAGAGCTAACCCGGGGCGGTGCCTCTTTAATACACGGGTCAGACAGAGCTACCCGGGCGGTCCTCTTTATAACACGGGTCAGGCAGAGCTCCCCCCGGGGCGGGCCTCTTTAATACACGGGTCAGACAGAGCTACCGGGGCGGTCTCTTTAATACACGGGTCAGACAGAGCTACCGGGGCGGTCCTCTTAATAACACGGGTCAGACAGAGCTACCCCGGGCGGTCCTCTTTAATACACGGTCAGACAGAGCTACCCGGGCGGTCCTCTTTAATAACACGGGTCAGACAGAGCTACCCGGGCGTCCTCTTTAATAACACGGGTTCAGACAGAGCTACCCGGGGCCGGTCTCTTTAATAACACGGGTCAGACAGAGCTACCCGGGGCGGTCCTCTTTAATAACACGGGTCAGACAGAGCTACCCGGGGCGGTCCTCTTTAATAACACGGGTCAGACAGAGCTACCCGGGCGGTCCTCTTTAATAACACGGGTTCAGACAGAGCTACCGGGGCTGGTCTCTTTAATAACACGGGTCAGACGAGCTACCCGGGGCGGTCCTCTTAATAACACGGTCAGACAGAGCTACCCGGGGGGTCTCTTTATCAACACGGGTCAGACAGAGCTACCCGGGCGGTCCTCTTTAATACACGGTCAGACAGAGCTACCCGGGGCGGTCCTCTTTAATAACACGGGTCAGACAGAGCTACCCGGGGCGGTCCTCTTAATAACACGGTCAGACAGAGCTCCCCGGGCGGTCCTCTTTAATAACACGGTCAGACAGAGCTACCCGGGGCGGTCCTTCTTTAATAACACGGGTCAGACAGAGCTACCGCGGGGGCGGTCTCTTAATAACACGGGTCGACAGAGCTACCGCGGGCGCGGTCCCTCTTTAATAACACAGGTCGTACAGAGGCTACGCTGAGGGCTGCTCCTCTTTAATAACACGGGTCAGAGAGCTAGCCCCGGGGTGGTCCTCTTTAATAACACGGTGTCAGAGAGCTACCTTTGAGGGCTGCCTCTTTAATAACACGGGTCAGACAGAGCTACCCGGGGCGGTCCTCTTTATGAACATGGGTGCAGACAGAGCTACCCGGGGCGGTCCTTTTAATAACAGGGTCAGACAGAGCTACCCGGGGCGGTCCTCTTAATAACACGGGTCAGACAGAGCTACGCGCCGGGGCGGTCCTCTTAATAACACGGGTAGACCAGAGCATCCCGGGGCGGTCCTCTTTAATAACACGGTTCAGACAGAGCTACCCGGGGCGGTCTCTTTAATACAGGGTCAGACAGAGCTAACCCCGGGCGTCCTCTTTATACACGGGTCAGACAGAGCTACCCGGGGCGGTCCTCTTTAATACAACGGGTCAGACAGAGCTACCGGGGGCGGTCCTCTTAATAACACGGGTCAGACAGAGCTATCCCGGGCGGTCCTCTTGAATAACCCAGGTCAGACAGAGCTACCTGGGTCTGCCCTCTTAATAACACGGGTGCAGAAGCTACCCGGGGTGGTCCTCTTATAATAACACGGGTCAAGAGAGCTACCCTGAGGGCTTGCCTCTTTAATAACACGGGTTCAGACAGACTACCCGGGTGAGGGCTGCCCTCTTAATAACACGTGGTGACAGAGCTACGCGGGGGCGGTCCTCTTTAATAACACGGGTCAGACAGAGCTACCGCGGGGTGTCCTCTTTAATAACACCGTGGTCAGAGAGCTACTCGGGGTGGTCTCTTTAATAACAGGCGGGTCAGACAGAGCTACCGGGGCGGTCCTCTTAATAACACGGGTCCGAGCAAGAGCTACCCGGGCAGTCCTTCTTTAATAACACGGGTCCAGACACGAGCTACCCGGGGCGGTCCTCTTTAATACACGGGTCCGACAGAGCTACCGGGCGCGGTACGCTCTTTAATAACAAGGGTCAGACAGAGCTACCCGGGGCGGTCGCTCTTAAATCACACGGGTCAGACAGAGCTACCGCGGGGCGGCTCCTCTTTAATACACGGGTCGGACAGAGCTACCCCGGGCGGTCCAAACTGATCAGAAATGACAAACTGGTTCTAGAAGACATCTCAACATTGACCAGTTAAGAGAGCTTTAGAGTATATTATATCAAACCTGTGTTCAATGTTTAGAGGTGTGTGGTGTAACCTGTGTGTGTGTGTGTGTACCCGTGTGTGTGGTGTACCTGTGTGTGTGGTGGTACCTGTGTGTGTGGTGTTACCTGTGTGTGTGGTGTACTGTGTGTGTGGTGTAAGCCTGTGTGTGTGGTGTATACCTGTGTGTGTGGTTGTAACCTGTGGGGGTAACCTGTACTTGTACGTAGGAAGCAGTGTGATGTCAGCGGAAGCCCCTGACTCAGAGGGATGGGGTGGGCATGGAAGTGCCTGAGCATATTGACAGGTGTGGAAGCACAGATGCATGGACATGACACTGGCCCGTTACCATTCACCGCAGAACGCAGGTGCTTGGGGAAGCGAGAGGAGAAGAAGGGGAAGGGGGGAGAGGGGAATTGTGGAGTAATGTAATTAATGTAAGAGAGAGAGAGGGAAAATAAGGAGGTGAAGAATAGAGAGAGGGGAGAGGGAGAAGAGAAGGGAGAGAGAGAAGAGGTAGAGTAGGA
>NW_019942901.1:129977-134114 GCF_002910315.2 Salvelinus sp. IW2-2015 | reverse complement strand
GAGAGAGGAGAAGAGAGGGGAGAGAGAGGAGTAGAGAGGGGAGAAGAGAGGAGTAGAGGGGAGAGAGGAGAAGAGAGGAGTAGAGAGGGGAGAAGAGAGAGCATGGGAACAGACCTGTTCAGACCTGCATGGGAGTGTTTCTCACTCTACTAGAAGACACGGTCCAATCGCAAACCAGCCCCTAAAGACCTACTTCCCATGTAGAGATCTGACTGGATTTGATTAGTGTAAGCAATATGGTAATAGCTCCATCCACCTTGTCCTGTGATAGGCTAGATATAAGTTAAACCATATTGCTTATACCAATCAAATCCTCTCAGATCTCCACAAGTGCGTAGGGGTCCATTTGGAATTTGGCCTATCCCACTTTACAGTGTGCATGCCCATAATATCCACACCACTACTTAGGTCTGGGCTAAACAGGGACCTTCTCAATAGGCTAGCAGCAACCTGTCCTGTTTCCTGAAAGCAAATCTTTCTGTTGGCATCTTATGATTGAAGATCAGTGCATGTGAAGGGGAGGAGGTAGAGGTAAACCGCCTGCGATTGGCTGACCTTGGAGTTGCCCTGTCTGCGAATGGCTGACCTTGGCGTTTCCCTTTCTGTGATTGGCTCACCTTAGCGTTTCCCTTTCTGTGATTGGCTCACCTTAGCTTTGCCCTGGAAGTTAAAGGTGAGGACGTACTCTCCCGGGCGCGTCTCGCTTTGGCGAATCACAAACAGCCCGTGGCTCCTAGCTCCGCCCGCCAGCACCAGTTGGGCAGCACGCACGCGTGACAATGTCCCGTGGAACCATGGGTACTCCGCCAGGCTGGGGTCCGCCTCCGCCTCAGTCGCCCCGTCACCTAGAATCCCTGAAGGGAGGAGACAAAGATGAGAGATCCCATGATAAAAGGTAGACCACACCTTTTTTTTCATGTGATTGTCAATCACCTCAAAAAGGACTCCTTCACTAGGCTATACCGGCGCACGTTCATTCACTTACAACATATCAGCCTCCAAACACTGGCGAATGGAACGAGACATCTGTTACACAAAACATCACAAAGTGTCATGACATTTGACGAATGTCATTAGACCAGAATGTATGCGTCCACCGCTGTCCACACGTCTCTCAGTGTCGGCCACTCATCTCTGCCTTGGCAACATGTCAGTGTTCTCGTCGAACCACGTCGCATTTCGGAGCGCAGACTACACCACCTGTTTTCAAGTCCATTCGCTTGTGAGTCATGCCTCTGACACGTGGTAATGATAAAAAGTGGCGATAGCCTACAGTTCTGGACATTTTGGTTTAATTATTGTGATAGGGTCATGTTTCACCGGTACGGCGTACCCTCACTATTTATTTCGTACTGAACCACCAAACATATTTATGACCAACCCAAGATAGTTCATCTGTGTCGTTTACAGTGGGAGCAAATTAATCCTAGTGGGTAGAAGCAAGCAGGCGGGCAGAGCCTGGCACGAGCTAGCGGGATCCTACTGGCACGAGCTAGCGGGATCCTACTGGCACGAGCTAGCGGGATCTTACTGGCACGAGCTAGCGGGATCCTACTGGCACGAGCTAGCGGGATCCTACTGGCACGAGCTAGCGGGATCCACTGGCACGAGCTAACGGGATCCTACTGGCAACGACTAACGGGATCCTACTGGCACGAGCTAGCGTGATCCTACTGGCACGAGCTAGCGGGATCCTACTGGACGAGCTAGCGTGATCCTACTGGCACGAGCTAGCGGGATCCTACTGGCACACGAGGCTAGCGAATCCTACTGGCACGAAGCTAGGGATCCTACTGGCAGAGCAGCGGGATCCTACTGCACGAGCTAGCGTGAATCCTACTGGCACGAGCCAGCGTGATCCTACTGGCACGAGCTGGCGGGATCCTACTTTGGCACGAGCCAGCGTGATCTACTGCACGAGCCAGCGTGATCCTACTGGCACGAGCTAGCATGTTATTGCATATTTCCGTTAGGGAACACCTCATCTGTGAAGTGTGCAAACTCAATTCGACCTTGCAAAGCGTCAAGTCTATCGTGCACTGTGTTCCAAAAAAAAAAAAAAGCAGAAACATTTATTGAGATCAGATGTTTCATCGATAGAAAATGTGCAAATGTCAGCCCAGTTTCACCTAGTTCATCCTCTCTCCCACCTACCCGCGACTGAACTTCCTCTCACTACCATATTTTGGTGGGGAAACAATTCTAAAAAACAGATGCTTCAGCTTTAAATAGCCCCCTGTGACATGTCTGGGTTTCCCCTTCTGTCTGTGCTGCTGTCTTACCTTCACCCCCTGATTTTTCCAAAGAGACGTTTACGTAGGTGTGACCCCCGGGAACTGCCTCACGTTGCAAGCACCATTCTGTTCCCTTACCTGCTGTGGGGCTTTTCCATGGGCCTCTGGGGGTGGAGGAAGCGCTCCAGGGGACATGGGAAGGGTGCTGGTGAAGGGTAGTTCTCTGCAGCGGCCAGAGGGGGCGCTATACAGTTCTGTTGTTGCTGATCCACAGGATCTCTCAGGGGTACGATGAACACCTGGACACAAAAAAACACAACATTATAAATATACTGTACATACAACGACAACCTTACACAGCAGCCAAGTTGACAGCACATCCATTTCCCTCAAAAGGCAATGTGTGAGGTTAGGTACGTGTGTGTGTGTGTGTGTGTGTGTGTGTGTGTGTGTGTGTGTGTGTGTGTGTGTGTGTGTGTGTTGTGTGTGTGTGCTGTGTTCCGTGGTGTGTGACTCACCCTCTGACAGAAGCTCACAGCTGCAGGAGGACACCATGGAGAAACTCTTTAGACGCTCTGGCCGTGGGGACATGACGCCAGCTCAATGTCATCTCCACTGTCCCTGTGTCACACACACACAGGTAAATGTACAGGGGGACACAACAGCGCATACACATACAGGTAAATGTACAGGGACACACACAACATGTATCTCTGTTTTATGGCTGTCTAAATACATGCCTGAACTGAACAGACCAAACTCACTGTACCAGAAAAACTCCCGAGCATGAGAGAGGGATCTGTCAAAAACTCTTACTGGGTGATTATGACTGTGTGCTGTTCCCTCCTCAGTGAACAGTAAATATTTATCCCTCCATTTACCCAGGGTCCATGCAGTCCTGGATGTCAGCAACCCAGGAGTTTTCTGCAGCGAGTCGATGGTCTCCAGGATATATTCAACCTCCATTTTCCACCTGTGGAGAGAAAACACACACACAGGAACAGAACAGTTAACTGTGGGGGTCAGAGGGAGACAGAGAGACTTCTGAACACACTGAAAGAAAGAGAAAGTACGCTGTTAGATTGGTTTGTCAGGTCAGGTAGTCCGTGTCAATAAGGTGGTGTTGTGAGAGAGAACCGAACAGGAGAAAGACGGGTGGTGTTGTGAGAGAGAACAGGGAGAAGACAGGGTGGTGTTGTGAGAGAGAAAAGGAGAAGACAGGGTAGTGTGAGTAGAGAACGCAGGAGAGACAGGGTGGTGTGTGAGAGAGAACAGGAGAAGACAGGGTGGTGTTGTGAGAGAGAACAGGGAGAAGACAGGGTGGTGTTGGTGAGAGAGAACAGGGAGAAGACAGGGTGGTGTTGTGAGAGAGAAGCAGGGAGAAGACAGGGTGGTGTTGTGAGAGAGAACAGGGAGAAGACAGGGTGTGTTGTGAGAGAGAACAGGGAAGAAGACAGGGTTGGTGTGGAGAGAGAACAGGGAGAAGAACAGGGTGGTGTTGTGAGAGAGAACAGGGAGAAGACAGGTGGTGTTGTGAAGAGAGACAGGGAGAAGACAGGGTGGTGTTGGAGAAGGAGACGGGAGAAGACAGGGTGTGTTGTGAGAGAGAACAGGGAGAAGACAGGGTGGTGTTGTGAGAGAGAACAGGGAGAAGACAGGGTGGTGTTGTGAGAGAGAAAGGGAGAAGACCAGGGTGGTGTTGTGAGAGAGACAGGGAGAAGACAAGGGTGGTGTTGTGAGAGAGAACAGGGAGAAGACAGGGTGGTGTGCGAGAGAGAACCAAACAGGGAGAAAGACAGGGTGGTGTTGCGAGAGAGAACCAAACAGGGAGAAGACAGGGTGGTGTTGCGAGAGAGAACCAAACAGGGAGAAGACAGGGTGTGTGTTGCGAGAGAGAACCAAA
>NW_019942901.1:122120-129952 GCF_002910315.2 Salvelinus sp. IW2-2015 | reverse complement strand
TGTCGTTACATGGGAGCAAATTAATCCTAGTGGGTAGAAGCAGCAGGCGGGCAGAGCCTGGCACGAGCTAGCGGGATCCTACTGGCACGAGCTAGCGGGATCCTACTGGCACGAGCTAGCGGGATCTTACTGGCACGAGCTAGCGGGATCCTACTGGCACGAGCTAGCGGGATCCTACTGGCACGAGCTAACGGGATCCTACTGGCACGAGCTAGCGGGATCTTACTGGCAACGAGCTAGCGGGATCCTACTGGCCACGAGCTAGCGGGATCTACTGGCACGAGCTAACGGGATCCTACTGCACGAGCTACGAGAACGGGATCCTACTGGCACGAGCTAGCGTGATCCTACTGGCACGAGCTAGCGGGATCCTACTGGCACGAGCTAGCGTGATCCTACTGGCACGAGCTAGCGGGATCCTACTGGCACGAGCTAGCGGGAACCTACTGGCACGAGCTAGCGGGATCCTACTGGCACGAGCTAGCGGGATCCTACTGGCACGAGCTAGCGTGATCCTACTGGCACGAGCCAGCGTGATCCTACTGGCACGAGCTGGCGGGATCCTACTGGCACGAGCCAGCGTGATCCTACTGGCACGAGCCAGCGTGATCCTACTGGCACGAGCTAGCATGTATTTGCATATTTCCGTTAGGGAACACCTCATCTGTGAAGTGTGCACAAACTCAATTCGACCTTGCAAAGCGTCAAGTCTATCGTGCACTGTGTTCCAAAAAAAAAAAAAAAGCAGAAACATTTATTGAGATCAGATGTTTCATCGATGAGAAAATGTGCAGAATGTCAGCCCAGTTTCACCTAGTTCCATCCTCTCTCCCACTACCCGCGACTGAACTTCCTCTCACTACCATATTTGGTGGTGAGGAAACATTCTAAAAAACAGATGCTTCAGCTTTATAGCCCCCTGTGACATGTCTGGGTTTCCCCTTCTGTCTGTGCTGCTGTCTTACCTTCACCCCCTGATTTTATCCAAAGAGACAGTTTACGTAGGTGTGACCCCCGGGAACTGATCCTCACGTTGCAAGCACCATTCCTGTTCCCCTTACCTGCTGTGGGGCTTTTCCCATGGGCCTCTGGGGGCTGGAGGAAGCGCTCCAGGGGGACATGGGAAGGGTGCTGGGTGAAGGGTAGTTCTCTGCAGCGGACAGAGGGGGCGCTATACAGTTCTGTTGTTGCTGATCCACAGGATCTCTCAGGGGTACGATGAACACCTGGACACAAAAAAACACAACATTATAAATATACTGTACATACACGACAACCTTACACAGCAGCCAAGTTGACAGCACATCCATTTCCCTCAAAAGGCAATGTGTGAGGTTAGGTTACGTGTGTGTGTGTGTGTGTGTGTGTGTGTGTGTGTGTGTGTGTGTTGTGGTTGTTGTGTGGTGTGTGTGTGTGTGTGTGTGTGTGTGTGTGTGTGTGTGTGTGTGTGTGTGTGTGTGTCCGTGCGTGTGTGACTCACCCTCTGACAGAAGCTCACAGCTGCAGGAGGACACCATGGAGAACTCTTTAGACGCCTGGCCTGGGACATGACGCCAGCTCAATGTCATCTCCACTGTCCCTGTGTCACACACACACAGGTAAATGTACAGGGGGACACACAGCGCATACACATACAGGTAAATGTACAGGGACACACACAACATGTATCTCTGTTTATGGCTGTCTAAATACATGCCTGAACTGAACAGAACAAACTCACTGTACCAGAAAAACTCCCGAGCATGAGAGAGGGATCTGTCAAAAACTCTTACTGGGTGATTAATGACTGTGTGCTGTTCCCTCCCTCAGTGAACAGTAAATATTTATCCCTCCATTTACCCAGGGTCCATGCAGTCCTGGATGTCAGCAACCCAGGAGTTTTCTGCAGCGAGTCGATGGTCTCCAGGATATATTCACCTCCATTTTCCACCTGTGGAGAGAAAACACACCACAGAACAGAACAGTTACTGTGGGGGTCCAGAGGGAGACAGAGAGACTTCTGAACACACTGCAAGAAAGAGAAGTACGCTGTTAGATTGGTTTGTCAGGTCAGGTAGTCGTGTCAATAAGGTGGTGTTGTGAGAGAGAACCGAACAGGGAGAAGACAGGGTGGTGTGTGAGAGAGAACAGGGAGAAGACAGGGTGGTGTTGTGAGAGAGAACAGGGAGAAGACAGGGTAGTGGAGAGAGAACGACAGGGAGAAGACGGGTGGTGTTGTGAGAGAGAACAGGGAGAAGACAGGGTGGTGTTTGTGAGAGAGAACAGGGAGAAGACAGGTGGTGTTGTGAGAGAGAACAGGGAGAAGACAGGGTGGTGTTGTGAGAGAGAACACAGGGAGAAGACAGGGTGGTGTTGTGAGAGAGAACAGGGAGAAGACAGGGTGGTGTTGTGAGAGAGAACAGGAGAAGACAGGGTTGTGAGAGAGACGACAGGGAGAAGACAGGGTGGTGTTGTGAGAGAGAACAGAACAGGAGAAACAGGGTGGTGTTGTGAGAGAGAACAGGGAGAAGACAGGGTGTGTTTGTGAGAGAGAACAGGGAGAAGACAGGGTGGTGTTGTGAGAGAGAACAGGGAGAAGACAGGGTGGTGTTTGTGAGAGAGAACAGGGAGAAGACAGGGTGGTGTTGTGAGAGAGAACAGGGAGAAGACAGGGTGGTGTTGTGAGAGAGAACAGGGAGAAGACAGGGTGTGTGTTGTGAGAGAGAACAGGGAGAAGACAGAGGTGGTGTTGCGAGAGAGAACAGGGAGAAGACAGGGTGGTGTTGGAGAGAGAACCAAACAGGGAGAAGACAGGGTGGTGTTGCGAGAGAGAAACCAAACAGGGAGAAGACAGGGTGGTGTTGCGAGAGAGAACCAAACAGGGAGAAGACAGGGTGGTGTTTCGAGAGAGAACCAAACAGGAGAAGACAGGGTTGTGTTGCGAGAGAGAACCGAACAGGGAGAGACAAGGGTTGTGTTGTGAGAGAGAACCGAACAGGGAGAAGACAAGGGTTGTGTTGTGAGAGAGAACCGAACAGGGAGAAGACAGGGTGGTGTTGTGAGAGAGGAACCGAACAGAGAAGACAGCGTTGGTTGTGGAGAGAGAACGAACAGGGAGAAGACAGGGTGTGTTGTGAGAGAGAACCGAACAGGGAGAAGACAGGGTTGTGTTTGAAGAGAATCCGAACAGGAGAAGACAGGGTTGTGTTTGAGAGAGAACCGAACAGGGAGAAGACAGGTTGTTGTTGTGAGAGAGAACCGAACAGGGAGAAGACAGGGTGGTGTTGCGAAGAAAACCGAACAGGGAGAAGACAGGGTGGTGTTGCGAGAGAACAGGAGAAGACAGGGGTGTTGCGAGAGAACAGGGAGAAGACAGGATAGTGTGAGAGAGAACCGAACAGGGAGAAGACAGGGTGGTGTGAGAGAGAACCGAACAGGGAGAAGACAGGGTTGTGTTGTGAGAGAAACCGAACAGGGAGAAGACAGGGTTGTGTTGTGAGAGAGAACCGAACAGGGAGAAGACAGGGTGGTGTTGCGAGAGAACAGGGAGAGACAGGTGGTGTTGCGAGAGAACAGGGAGAAGACAGGATAGTGTGAGAGAGAACCGAACAGGGAGAAGAACAGGGTGGTGTGAGAGAGAACCGAACAGGGAGAAGACAGGGTTGTGTTTGAGAGAGAACCGAACAGGAGAAGACAGGGTTGTGTGTGAGAGAGAACCGAACAGGGAGAAGACAGGTGGTGGTGAGAGAGAGAACCGAACAGAGAGAAGACAGGGTGGTGTTGTGAGAGAGAACCGAACAGGGAGAAGACAGGGTGGTGTTGTGAGAGAGGAACCGAACAGGGAGAAGACAGGGTGGTTGGGTTGAGAGAGAGAACCGAACAGGGAGAAGACAGGGTGGTGTTGTGAGAGATAACCGAACAGGGAGAAGACAGGGTGGTGTTGTGAGAGAGAACCGAACAGGGAGAAGACAGGGTGGTGTTGTGAGAGAGTAACCGAACAGGGAGAAGACAGGGTGTTGTGAGAGAGAACCGAACAGGGAGAAGACAGGGTGGTGTTGCGAGAGAACAGGGAGAAGACAGGGTGGTGTTGCGAGAGAACAGGGAGAAGACAGGATAGTGTTGTGAGAGAGAACCGAACAGGGAGAAGACAGGGTGGTGTGAGAGAGAACCGAACAGGGAGAAGACAGGGTAGTGTTGCGAGAGAACCGAAGAGAGAAGACAGGGTTGTGTTATGATTTCTTACCCTTACCTTCAGGACGAAGGTATTGTCTTTGTCAGGCATCTCCAGGGGCATGGTGGTCCTCACCTCCACGATGGCAGACAGAGGGATGCTCACCTTGGGCTTTGACGACTGTTGGACACACACGCACGCACGCACACGGATCACATTCCTTTTAGAGATCAATTTAAATGTGCTCTATTTGTGTGTGTGTGTGCATCTGAGAGGCTGTAGGTATTGTAGTAGATGCTTGTCAGTTGATCTGACTGGATCATCAGTCTGTTCTTCATCTCCCTGTATGACTGACTAGCTGTCCTGAGTCCTCCACTCAGCTCATCTCTGGGGGAAGAATATAAAAAGGGCACTTCCTGTATCTAAAGGGATATTTCCTGTTCCTCTTGCCCCACTGAGATCACATCACAGTCAACAATATCGTGACTCCATTCAAAAACTGTACCTGAAAAACAGTTTGACTACTTTCATCTGACATGACTGGATTGATTAAAGCACCACGAAGGAGACTAGTTCTATAGGAAGTCAAATCTTCCAAGGAGTTAAGGAGAGAAGGAAGCATTTTGGTACTGGTCCTCTGTCTGTTCTGGCTATGCCTCCTTCGTCTTGTTATAAGGCAGAGTGCTGCCTGAAGTGTACTGTGTGACAAGAGTATTGTGTGTTCTCCCATAGTCTGTCTGTCTGTCTGCTGGGAGATTAACGGTGTGCTGACGGGGCCTGAAGCAGAGGCAGAGCATCCGGACCAGACCGGGGCCGGGCAAGTGAGACTTCATGCCTCAGATACTAAGTCTCACAGACACCGTCGACTATACAGAGCTTTGGCTTGTGAGAACCCGGACTCATATAGCCACAAAGTATCACATCCGGCCGTGATTGGGAGTCCCATAGGGCGGTGCACAATTGGCCCGGCTTCGCCCGGGTTTGGCCTGGGGTAGGCCGTCATTGTAAATAAGAATTTGTTCTTAACTGACTCGCCTAGTTAAATTAAAAGGTTAAATACATTTTATTTAAGTGTCTCAGTGCTGATCTAGGATCTGTCCATACAATATTATTAGTATGATCTCTGTCCTGATCCACCATCCAGACCACTGTTCTCTGTCCTGATCCACCATCCAGACCACTGTTCTCTGTCCTGATCCACCATCCTACTTTAAGAGGCTTTGTGGATATGGGCCCTGATAAGACAACCGTAGTGAAGCAGATCACTGTTGAGCCGTGGACTTGTACGTCTTTAGGGAACACAGTGTCTTGGTGGCCAGTGGACCTGAATCACAACAAGAAGTGGGGTTCTCTCTTTTTCCACGTCAGTTTTCAGGAGGAACGGAGACCGTTGTAGATGTGACACGTCATCGTACCCCTCGTCCGTCAGTCAGTGTGTGTGACATTCGTGTCTCTTTATATAGTGTGGTGGCGATGATGACTTCAGATGTTTTGTGGCCCCCCCCCCACACACCCCACCCCCAATCAAAAGTTGTTCATCCCTGATTTAGTGTTTGTAATCGATAGAATTAGCTTCATTTCCTACTAAATGTGGGACGGACCTCTGTAAGAGGAAAGCTGCATTCTCTGCTTTGTAAATAAATAAATCTTACAGAAACTCCCTCTATATAATAACATTATTCATTAAAGTAAAAATCATAAATGACCAAACCCGTTCACAGGAATGGATAACAGTAGAGATCCCTCCAGTCTCCACAGATTTGGGAAAAATCGGCATTTTGTTTTTATTCCCCAAATTTGTGGAACATTCTGGAGAGTTCACTGCAGCTTGATGTGCTGGTGCCACTCAGGAAGTTTAAATTATTGATTGAGGACCTCTATGTAGTTGAATGTGATTGTTTTAAAATGTTTATTTTATATTGTTTTTATTGTGCTGAATTTGATTGTTTTATACACGTTTTAATATTCAGTTTTTTTATTGTCATGTGTACAGGGCTCTCTTATAAAACAGATTTTAATCTCAATGTGACTCCCTGTTTAAATAAAGGTTAAATAAATAAAATCCTCATACTGTATCTCTCCCCGGCAAGCCATGTGTTCCTGAGTGCGTTTCCCCTGAGTCCGCTGCTTACCAAGCTGCCTGATTTGAGGTCCTTCAGAAATCCCTCCATCCCCCTCCCTCCCTCCAGCTCTACCCCCTTCTTTCCCTCCCTTTAATCCCCCTCCTCCTCCTCCACCTATCCTCTTCTCCATCCCTATCCTCTCCCTCCTCCCCCTACCAGCTCTCCCGCCCTCCCTCTCACTCCAGCTCTACCCCCTTCTCTCCCTCCCTCCCTACCTCCCACAACCCCACCTATCCTTGGGCCCCCTGGTATCAAGGGAGAGATGTAAACAGCTTCAGTCTTATTTCCTCACCTTAAGGGCAGAACCAGTGATCTGTGAAGCCCACAGACAAATATGACAGTGTGTGTTTTCGTGTGTTTTTTTGTCCACGTCCATATACTGTAACTCTACCTTGGGTGGCACATAGAACTCCAACAGGAACTTGTCACCCCCTTCGTCCCTCCTGGTCTTCCTCAGCAGCAACCGACACTTCTGCCACTGAGGCACCCCTATACAGTTAGTATCATCAGCTACCATGTAACGCAGAGCCCCCTCTCTCTGGATCTCCAGCAGCTCAGCCTTGTGCCCCTGAGACCCCCTGGGAAGACGCAGTCTCTGGGACCATCTCTCCCCCCCTGGCTCCCCTCCTCCTCCGGCCCGTCTGACCCATCCGGACCCTCCGACAGGGTCTTGTTCAGGGGAAGAGCGGCGGTGCCAGATCTCTTTCACCCCGTCCACCACACACAGACTCATGTTCCTCAGAGAGAATCCCTTRTTGAAGCGGGCCTTGGGGTGTTCCACTGACACGTCCTCTGAGCTGCGTGACTGGCCCAGAGCAGAGGGCTTGTGGGCGGGCTGAGGGGTGCGCGAGGTGGCCATTGCCATGGAGGAGGAACTTCCTATCCCTTCTASTCCTAAACCTCCACTGTCCATACTGTCCAGGGACTCGCTGGAGGCACCGGCTTCCTTGCGCCGCTGGTAGAGGTCGTTGTGTCCGTAGGGCAAGGGGCAGCCCTGGATGCCCAGGAAGGGAACAATGCTGTATTTGGGGGGAGCGTTGGAGTCGTCGTCCCCTGGCAAGAGCGAGGCCTGGTGGTCCCTGGCCTGGGTAACAGCAGCAGAGAAACACTCCAGGAAGTGTCTGGCGAAGTGCTGCGAGAAGCTGCTGTCGGCGCCCGGGGAGTCGTAGCACGGGTTCTCTGACAAGAAGCGGCGGAACTTGTGGGCAAAGTCGGCGGCGGAGGCACGGGCATGGAGCTCGCAGAACTCTCGCCAGTCGGGCAGCGGGCATGAGGAGAACTCCGGGCTGCCGGGCACCGCCGCACTGTTCATCACTGGGCCATGCCAACCCACCTGGGAGAGGCTGAGAGAGATGACAGAAGGAAAGGAAGAGGGAGAGAGAGAGAGAGAGAGGTGTGAGAGATGACAGAAGGAAAGGAAGAGGAGAGAGAGAGAGAGGTGTGAGAGAGATGACAGAAGGAAAGGAAGAGGGAGAGAGAGAGAGGAGAGAGAGAGGTGTGAGAGAGATGAAGAAGGAAAGGAGAGAGGGAGAGAGAGAGAGAGAGAGGAGAGAGGAGAG
>NW_019942901.1:115832-117989 GCF_002910315.2 Salvelinus sp. IW2-2015 | reverse complement strand
GACAAATCCCCAGTACATACAGCTGAGGGAGAAAAACCCCCAGTACACATACAGCTGAGGGAGAAACCCCCAGTACATACAGCTGAGGGAGGGAGCATCCATCTACCACCTTCTTTCAACATTAAAATACTTTGTTTGTGATGCACCGAGATAAAACTACATCTACAGTTTGTGGAGGGAAGGAGAAGATAAGAGGAGAGGATAGGAATGGAGGGAGGAGGAGGAGAGGAGGAGAGTAAAGGGGGAGGAAAGGATAGGGGGAGAAGGAGGAGAGTATAGGAGGAGGAAAGGATAGGGGGAGGAGGAGAGAGTATAGGAGGGAGGAAAGATAGGGGAGGAAGAGGAGGTATAGGAGGGAGGAAAGGAAGGAGGAAGGAGGAGAGTATAGGAGGAGGAAAGGAAGGGGGAAGGAGGAGAGAGTATAGGAGGAGGAAAGGATAGGGGAGGAAGGAGGAGAGATAGGAGGAGGGAAAGGATAGGGGAGGAAGGAGGAGAGTATAGGAGGGAGAAAGGATAGGGGGAGGAAGGAGAAGAGGATAGGAGGGAGGAAAGGATAGGGGGAGGAAGAGAAAGAGGATAGGAGGGAGGAAAGGATAGGGGAGGAAGGAGGAGAGTATAGGAGGGAGGAAAGGATAGGGGGAGGAAGGAGAAGAGGATAGGAGGGAGGAAAGGATAGGGGAGAAGGAAGAGAAGGATAGGAGGAGGAAAGGATAGGGAGGAAGGAGGAGAGTATAGGAGGGAGGAAAGGATAGGGGAGGAAGGAGAAGAGGATAGGAGGGAGGAAAGATAGGGGGAGGAAGGAGGAGAGTATAGGAGGGAGGAAAGGATAGGGGGAGGAAGGAGAAGAGGATAGGAGGGAGGAAGGATAGGGGAGGAAGGAGGAGAGTATAGGAGGGAGGAAAGGATAGGGGAGGAAGGAGAAGAGGATAGGAGGGAGGAAAGGGTAGGGGGAGGAAAGGATAGGGGGAGAAGGAGGAGAGGAAAGGAAAGGATAGGGGGAGGAAGGAGGAGAGGATATTGGGGATGAGAGGATAGGAGAGGAATGAGGAGAGAGGGATAGGAATGAGGAGGAGAGGGATAGGAATGAAGGAGGCGAGGAGGAGAGGGATAGGAATGAGGAGGAGAGGGATAGGAGGAGGAAGGAGGAGGAGAGGGGGAGGAAGGAGGAGAAAATCAGAAGACAGATTCATGTTAAGTGAAATCCCTCGTCTCTCTCTCAACTCTGGATCCTGTACCAGAGGATATACAGCAGGAATGATCGGCATTGCATCAATGTCTCCAGTCTTCCCATAGTCTTGAACCACTTCTTGGAAAATTGGACAACACTAAACAAACACAGAGTTATTTATCCAAAATGGAGATGTATGGGTACACCACTTCTCCAATCTTTTTGGCTCCATAACAAAGAACAAACAGCAAAAACATATACATGATCAAATACAAATCTTAGAATCAACTATTAAAAGACTACCAGAACCCACTGGATTCTCCAATTACCTTGAATGAACTACAGGACAAAATACAAACCCTCTGGTGTTGATGGTATCCTCAATGAAATTATAAAATATACAGACCACAAATTCTAATTGGCTATACTTAAACTCTTTAACATCATCCTTAGCTCTGGTATATTCCCCAATATTTGGGACAAGGAGATAGTAGGCCAGGCTCAGCGACCAGGAGATAGTAGGCCAGGCTCAGCGACCAGGAGACTATTGACTCAAAACTCATTTAGCCTTCCTTTGTTTTTTTATTACTCTGCATTTTTTAAAGTTATGGCCCCCCATCCTTGTCTTTCCTAAATAAGCGTAACACACTATCGTTGTTAGAATCTTAATATCACAAACAGAATGTGTTATAAGCAGTTAAGAAGACAGGGTAGTCCTGAGGCATGGTCCTAGGGCTCAGGTCCTAGGTGTCATGACGCGGCCCTTTCTGGGTGTAGATCATGCCCCCCCTGGCGTCGCTGCTCTTTTTAATGAGCTCTACGTATCGGACTGACGGCCTTCGTCAAAAGCTCTGACAAAGGCCGATATGTGGAGCTCATTAAAAAGAGCAGTGATACCAGCCAGAGCAGTGATACCAGCCAGAGCAGTGATACCAGCCAGAGCAGTGATACCAGCCAGAGCAGTGATACTATCCAGAGCAGTGATACTA
>NW_019942901.1:97099-115796 GCF_002910315.2 Salvelinus sp. IW2-2015 | reverse complement strand
ATACTATCACTGCTTCTGGCTGGTTCACTGCTCTGGCTGGTATCCACGCGCTATATGCTCTGGCTGGTATCACTCGGCGATCTCTGGCTTGCGTATCCAGCCGCATCTGCTCTGGCTAGTATTCACTGCTCTGGGATCAGCTTATGCTATCACTTGCTCTGGCTGGTATACGCTGCTGATAGTATCACTGGCTCTGGCTGGTATCACTGCTCTGGCTGGCATCACTGCTCTTGGCAGGTATTCATTGCTCTGGATCATAGTATCACTCTCTGATGTCTCTCGGATGTATCACTGCTCTGGCTGCATCATGCTCGGTATCACTCGCTTGGCTGGTATCACTGCTCTGGCTGGCATCCACTGCTCCTCAGGCATTTGCACAATCACTGCTCTGGCTGACATCACTGTCTTTCCTGCACTGGTGGCATACATCTCGGGATCCTGCTCTAGGCTGGTATCACTGCATCTGGCATTAGACACTGTATTTCACTTGCTCTGCTGGTATCATTACTGCTCTGCCAGAGCAGTGATACCAGCCAGAGCAGTGATACCAGCCAGAGCAGTGATACCAGCCAGAGCAGTGATACCAGCCAGAGCAGTGATACCAGCCAGAGCCTTTTGAATTTTGTATTCTAAAATGTTACCTAAGACCTTCATAAATACAACCAAATGATGATTCTTCCAATAGTATATATTAAATATATTTATTATAACGTTGACTTTCAAAAGGCCCGACGGGAGGTCCAACGAGGCCAGGATTTTCTAGTGTTAATCACAGACACGGAAGCCAATCAAAGATCAGGTTTGCATTAGGATACACGGTGCATATTAATTCACCAGTTATAGCCTAACATTTTTATTTTGTTCAATCTGATTGGGTGGGCCCGGCTCCTCAGTGGGAGGGCCTGTGTCCACCCAGGCCAAACCTTGCCTAAGCCCTTGGTTCTATCAAATGTTACATTTAAAAAAATAACCAAAACAATGTAAGGTGCCTTGTTAGCTTGTTTACAAATCCTGCCATGTGAGATGTGTCAACAAGCTGAACCAACCGGTGGTCACTAAGTGTTAATAATTAGCTAGCTTCCCCTATGACTGTGTGGTGGCCGGGAGGCAATCAATACCAGTTAAACTATTTGTTTTAAAACGCTGGTGGTCCAGCTATCAGCAGAAAAACACCAACACAAACAACAAGGTGCTAAGAAGAGGATAGGTGCCATTCTCAAGGATGCTGGACAGACTGTGTGTACACACACACACACACACACACACACACACACACACACACACACACACACACACACACACACACACAACTCAAGCCAGAGAAGCTGGTAGAGGAAGTGGAACAGTGGGTTTGAGACTGATCTGGAGCCTGATCTTAGTGGATACAGAAACATATAGTGAACATGGAGGGTCCTCAGATACAACAAGGGGAGGGTCCTCAGATACAACAAGGGGAGGGTCCTCAGATACAACAAGGGGAGGGTCCTCAGATACAACAAGGGGAGGGTGGTGTTAGCAGAGAAGATGGGAGGGTGGTGTTAGCAGAGAAGAGAGGAGAAGAGAGGAGCGGTGGTGTTAGCCAGAGAAGAGAGGCAGGGGGTGTTAGCCAGGAAGAAGAAGAGGATGGTAGTAGCAGAGAAGAGCAGGAGTGGTTGTTAGCACGAGAAGAGACGGAAGGCGTGGTTGTTAGCAGAGAAGAGGTCGGTGTTAGCAGAGAAGAGGGTGGTGTTAAGCAGAGGAAGAGGGTGCGGTTTAGCAGAAGAACCAGGGGGTGTAGCAGAAATGAGGGAGGGTTGTAGCAGAGAAGAGGGAGGTGTGTTAGCAGAGAAGAGGGGGAGGGTGGTGTAGCAGAGAGAAGAGCGGGAGGGGGGGTGTTTAGCAGAGAACGAGGGGAGGGTGGTGTTAGCAAGAAGAGGGGAGGGTGGTGTTAACAGAGAAGAAGGGAGGTGGCTGTTAGCAGAGAAGAGGGTGGAGGGGGTGTTAAGCAGAGAAAGAGGGAGGGTGGGGGATCGCCTAGACTGGTGTTAGCAGAAAGAGAGGAGGGTAGGTGTTTAGCAGAGAAGAGGAGGGTGTGTTAGCAGAGAGGAGAGGGAGGGTGGGTGTTAGCAGAGAGAGAGGAGGGTGGTCGTTAGCAGAGAAGAGCAGGGAGGGTGGGGTAGCAGAGAAGAGAGGAGGGTGGTGTTAGCAGAGGAAAGAGAGGGAGGGTGGTGTTAGCAGAGAAGAGAGGAGGGTGTGTAGAGAGAAAGAGGGTGGGTTAGCAGAGAGGAGAGAGGGGAGTTTAGCAGAGAGTGGGAGGAGGGTGGTGTTAGCAGAGAGGAGAGGAGGATGGTGTAGCAGATGAAAGAGAGGAGGGTGTGTGCAGAGAAGAGGGCGAGGGGTGTGTGTTAGCAGAGAAGAGAGGAGGGTGGTGTTAGCAGAGGAAGAGAGTGAGGCTGTGTTAGCAGAGAAGAGAGAGGGTGGTGTTAGCCGAGAGAGGTGGTGTTAGCAGAGAGGAAGGAGGGTGGGTGTTAGCAGAGAAGAGAGGAGGGTGTGTGAGCAGAGAGGAGAGGAGGGGGTGTTTAGCAGAAGAAGAGAGGAGGTGGTGAGCAGAGAAGAGAGGAGTGGTTGGTCTTTAGCAAGAGAAGACAGAGAGGAGGGTGTGTTAGCAAAGAGAAGAGGAAGGGAGGGTGGTGTTAAGCAGAGAAGAGGGGAGGGTTGGTGTTAAGCAGAGAAGAGGGGATGGTGGTGGTAGCAGAGAGAGGAGGAGAGGGTGGGTTAGCAGAGAAAGAGGGGGAGGGTGGATGTTGGCCAGAGAAGGAGGGCGGTGTGGTGTTAGCAGAGAAGAGAGAGCGGGGTTGTTAGCAGAGAAGAGAGGAGGGTAAGGTGTTAGCAGAAGAAAGAGAGCGAGGGTGGTGTTAGCAGAAAAGAGGGGAGGTGGCTGTGAGCAAGAAGAGGTGAGGTGCGTGTTAGCAGAGAAGAGGGGAGGGTGGTGGTTAGCAGAGAAGAGGGGAGGCGTGGTGTTAGCCAGAGAAGAGGGCGGAGGGTGGTGTTAGCAGAGAGAGAGGGAGGGTCGTCGATACAGAGCAAGAGGGAGGTGGTGTTAGCAGAGAAGAGGGGAGGGTGTGTGTTAGCAGAAAGGGAGACAGAGAAGGAGGATGGAGTGTGTAGCAGAGAAGAGAGGAGGGAGTTGGGTACGAGGAGTGGCTGGTTCCCAGAGAGCAAGAGGAGGTGTGGTAGCAGAGGAAAGAGAGAGAGTGTCGAGATGGTGTTAGCAGAGAAGAGGGGGGAGGGGTGGGTGTTAGCAGAGATAGAGAGGAGGAGGGATGTTAGCAGGAGGAAGAGAGAGGTGTTAGCGATGATAGCAGAGAGAGAGGAGGTGGTGTTCAGCAGAAAGGAGGCGTGAGGTGGCTGTAGCAAGAAGGTAGAGGAGGGGGTGTTTAGCGAGAAGAGGGAGGGTGGTGTTAGGCAGAGAAGGGCGATGTGGTGATTAGCAGAGAATAGAGGGGGAGAGGTGGTGGTGTAGCAGAAGAAGAAGGGGAGGGTGTGTGTAGCAAGAGAGAAGAGGGGAGCGAGGTGGTGTTATGCAAGAAGGAGGGAGAAGGAGGGTGGTAGCCAGAGAAGGAGAGAGGGTGGGGTTTAGCAGAGAAGAGGGAGGGTGGTGTTAGCAGAAGAGGAGAGTGAGGTGGTGGTTAGCAGAGAAAGAGGGAGGGTGGTGTTAGCCAGAGAAGTGAGGAGGGTGGTGGTTAGGCGAGAAGAGAAGGAGGGTGTGTTAGCAGGGAAGAGAAGGAGGGTAGTGGTGTTAAGCGAGGGAGAGGAGTGAGCAGAGGAAGAACGAGGGATGGGTGTTAGGCAGAGAAGAGGGGAGGTGGTGTTAGCAGAGAAGAGGAGGGTGGTGTACGCAGAAGAAGAGGGGAGGGTGTGTCTAGCAGAGAGAAGGGAAGGGTGGTGTTAGCGAGAGAAGAGGAGAGGGTGGTTTGTCCAGAGAGTAGAAGGAGGTGTGGTGTGAAGCGACGAAAGGGACAGAGGTTGGTGTTATGCAGAGAAGAGGGGAGGTGGTTGTTAGCAGAGAAGAGGACGTGTGTTAGCAGGAAGTACAGGGTAGGGAGGGAGACAGATGAGAGAGCGAGGGTGGTGTTAGCAGAGAAGAGGAGGAGGGTGTACAGAAGGTAGGGGTGTTAGCAGAGAAGAGGGAAGGGTGGTGTTAGCAGAGGAAGAGGGGAGGGTGGTGTTAGCAGAGAAGAGAGAGGAGGGTGGTGTTAGCAAGAGAAGAGAGGAGAGGAGGGTGGTGTTAGCAGAGAAGAGGGAGGGTGGTGTTAGCAGAGAAGAGAGGAGGGTGTGGTTAGCAGAGAGGAGAGGAGGGTGGTGTAGCAGAGAGAGAGGAGGTGGTGTTAGCAGAGAAGAGGGAGGGTGGTGTTAGCAGAGAAGAGGGAGGGTGGTGTTAGCAGAGAAAGAGAGGAGGTGGTGTGCAGAGAGAGGGCGGGATGGGTTAGCAGCAGAAAGAGAGGAGGGTGGTGTTAGCAGAGAAGAGAGGAGGGTGGTGGTTAGCAGAGAAGAGGGAGGTGGTGTAGCAGAGGAAGAGGGAGGGTGGTGTTAGCAGAGAAAGAGGGGATTGGTGGTTGTTAGCAGAGGAAGAGGGGAGGTGTATAGCAGAGAGAGAGGGAGGGTGGTGTTAGCAGAGAAGAGGGGAGGGTGGTCGTTCAGAGACGGAGGTGTTTGCGAGAAGAGGGAGGTGGTGGTTAGCAGAGAAGAGGGGAGCGGTGGTGTTATCAGGAGAAGAGAGGAGGGTTGGGTTAGCAGAGAAGAGAGGAGGGTGGTGTTAGCCAGAAGAAGAGAGGAGGGTCGGTGTTAGCAGAGCAGAGGGAAGGTGTGTCGGGCTAAGCAGACAGAAGGAGGGAGCGTGGTGTTAGCAGAGAAGAGAGGAGGGGTGGTGTTAGCAGAGAGGAGGGAGGGTGGTGTTAGCAGAAAGAGAGGAGGGTGGTGTTAGCAGCAGAAGAGAGGAGGTGGTGTGTAGCCAGGAAAGAGGGAAGTGGTGTTAAGCAGAGAAGAGGGAGGGTGGTGTTAGCAGAGAGAGAGGAGGTGTGGTGTTAGCGAGAGAGAGGAGAGCGAGGGTAGGTGTTAGCAGAGGAAGAGGGAGGTGGTTGTTAGCCAGAAAGAGATGAGGGTGTGTTAGCAGAGAGGAGGAGGAGGTGGGTGTTAGCAGAGAAGAAGAGGAGGTTGGTGTTAGCAGAGAAGAGGGGAGGGTGGTGTTAGCAGATAAGAGGGAGGGTGTGTTAGCAGAAGAAGGAGAAGGAGGGTGGTGTTAGCAGGAAATGGAGGTGGTGTTAAAGGAGGGTGGTAGCCAGGAGAGGAGGGTCGGTGTAGCAAAGGAGAGGAGGGTGGTGTTAGCAGAGAAGAGAGGAGGGTGGTGTTACAGAGGAGGTGGACAGAGAAGACGAGGAGGGTGGTTGTTAGCAGAGAAGAGAGAGGGTATGGTGTTAGCAAAAAGTGGGGAGCAAGAGAGAGGAGGTTGGTGTTAGCAGAGAAGAGAGGAGACGGCGTTGTGTTAGCAGAAGAAGATAGGAGGGTAGGTGTTGCGAGAGAGGAGGGTGGTGTTGCAGAGAGGAGGTGGTGTTAGCAAGAAAGAGAGAGGTGTGTTGAAGCAGAAAGAAGAGAGGAGGGTGGTGTTAGCAGAGAAAGAGAGGAGAGGTGGGTTAGCAGAGAAGAGAGGAGGTGTGTATAGCAGAGAAGAGAGGAGCGGTAGCTGTGTAGCAGAGGAAGAGAGGAGGGTGGTGGTTAGGCAGAGAAGAGAGCGAGGGTGTTGTTAGCAGAGAAGAGAGCAGGGTGGTGTTACAGAGCAGAGAGAGGGTGGCGTGTTAGCAGAGGGGGTGGTGTTAGCGAGAAGAGAGAGGGTGCGTTGGCCAGAGAAGAGAGGAGGGTTGGTGTTAGCAGAGGAAGAGAGGAGGGTGTGTTAGCAAAAGAGAGGAGGGTGTGTTAGCAGAGAAAAAGAGGGTGTGTTAGCCAGGAGAGGGTAGGTGTTAGCAGAGAGAGAGAGGTGGTGAGCACGAGAAAGAGAGGAGGGTGGGTGTTAGCAGAGAAGAGAGGAGTGGGGTTAGCAGAGAGGAGGGGACATGTTGTTGCCTCCTGGATCAGCTGTTTTAAAACACAATTCTGTGTGTAAGTAAGTGTGAGGTGGACAGACCACGTGGGACACAGAGGGGAAAGCAGGCCCACTCCAGGACCTTGGGGTTAGGACTGTTATGATTTGTGCAATACCATGCCGATTCGGACGATTTTTTAAATTTATGTTGAATAATGACAATTACAACAATACTGAATGAACACGTTATGTGACTTAATTCCATCAATAAAATCAATTTAGCCTTCAAGATAAATAATGAAACCATGTCCAATAGTTGGTTTAAATAATAGCAAAAACCCAAAGTGTGGAGAAGAAAGTAAAAGTGAATCATGTCCATGTAGAGAAAGCTACACGTTAAGTTCCTTGCGGCAACATGAGAAACATCATGGAACACCATTTCACCATCAGTTACACCAGCCTAATCTCGGGCAGTTGATAGCTTGAATCATAAAACAGCCGCCAATGCTGAAGCCACAGCGAAGAGCTGCTGGCAAAAACGCCACAAAGTGCTGTTGGAATGAATTCCTCTGGAACAGAGCCCAGGACCAGCTTTGCTGGTTTAGGGACTCTGTCTCTCTCCCTCCATCTCAATTCAAGGGGGCGTTATTGGCATGGAAACAGGTGTGTTAACATGCCAAAGCAATGAAGTTAGATACATACAAAAGTGTGCTAACATAATTGTAAAAGGGTTTTCTAATGATCAATTTAGCTTTTAAAATGAGTCATTACATGATCATTTACAAACATTACAATGTCATACCTGTAGTTCTGATCAATTTGACTGTTATTTAATGGACAAAAAAAAAGCTTTTCTTTCAAAAACAAGACATTTTAAGTGACCCCAAACTTTTGAAACAGTTAGTATATATATAGTTCATCAGATGGTTTCAGTACCTTAGCTTGTGTGGTGTGTGTGATGTTGATGCATCAGATGGTCTTCAGTACCTTACCAGTAACTGTCCCAGGAGATCTGGACGGGAAAGGAGACGGATACTAGAGCAGACGGCAACTCCAGCCTGCTCTAAAACACATTGACCAGGAGACTTGAGCAGGAAAGAGATATCACAGGAGCAGAGCAACTCCGCCTGGCTTAAACACATTGACCAGAGACATGAGCAGGAAAGAATATCACTAGGAAGCAGAGGCAACTCCAGCCTGCTAAAAACACATGTACCAGGAGACATGAGCAGGAAAAGAGACATTACTAGAGAGCAGAGGCAACCCCAGCCTGCTAAGAACACATTGGGGAGACCAAGGGGAAGGGGAGAAGGGGGACATGAGCGAAGAGACATCTTACTAGGACGAGGCCAACTCCAGCCTGCTAAAACCACATTGACCAGGAGACATGGCAGACAGAAGAATATCACTAGGACAGCAAGGCAACGCCAGCCTGCGTAAAACACATTTGACCAGGAGACATGAGCAGGAAAGAGATATCATAGGAGCAGAACGGGCAACTCCAGCCTGGCTAAAACCACATTGACCAGGAGGACATGAGCAGGAAAGAGATACACTGAGGAGCAGATGGCAACTCCAGCCTGCTTAAAACACAATGAACCAGAGTACATGAGCAGGAAAGAGACCATTACTAGGGCAGAGGGGCAACTTCAGGCCTGCTAAAAACATTGACCAGAGCATGACAGGAAAGAGACATTACTAGGAGCAAGGCAACCTCACCGCCTGCTAAAACACATTGACCAGGAGAACATGAGCAGGGCGATCGGACCCAGTCCTCAAGGAACTGTTCTGTCGTAGTCATCACGTTGATTATACAAACAACATTGTTACAGCTGCACACAGTCACACACAGTCACACACAGTCACACAGACACACAGACACACAGTCTCACCACGACTGCTCTAGGCCTTCCCTGCAAGCTCAAGCAGGGCTGCTGGGTGTGGACTTCTCCCTCCAATCGTGTTGAAATGGACTGCTGGTGATGCCGTTCTCCCACCCCGGGACTCTGGGCCCTGTCATGCTTTCTAAGATTATCCTGGCCGGGACAAGTCATGTGTTCTCTTTACTACAGTAAACACATACACCGGAAGTCACTGCTGGAAGAGCAGGAAATTACACAGGCCAAATCACAACCAGACACATAAGATAAATGATAGGCAGACACACGACACAGAACACACACAGGCCTACAAGGGTAGAATGTAGTGTAAACACAGGGCCACAACCACACAGAAATCTAGCCAGAAGTCATCTGAACAAGATTTGATCCTTTGGCATCTATAAGAGCAGATCAGACAGTGGAGGGTAGTCTAGCGTGACACTACTGGACTGACTTACTCAAAGGAAGCCTGGCACCAGAGGCCAGAGAAACCAATGGCAGCCTAAATGCATAGCAGAAGAAAGGATGCCAGAGAGACAGAGCAGCAGACATTCAGAAGAAAGGATGCCAGAGAGACGGAGCAGCAGACATTCAGAAGAAAGGATGCCAGAGAGACGGAGCAGCAGACATTCAGAAGAAAGGATGCCAGAAAGACGGAGCAGCAGACATTCAGAAGAAAGGATGCCAGAGAGACGGAGCAGCAGACATTCAGAAGAAAGGATGCCAGAGAGACGGAGCAGCAGACATTCAGAAGAAAGGATGCCAGAGAGACGGAGCAGCAGACATTCAGAGAAAGGATGCCAGAGAGACGGAGCAGCAGACATTCAGAAAGAAGATGCCAGAAGACGGAGCAGCAGACATTCAGAAGAAAGGATGCCAAAGAGACGGAGCAGCAGACATTTAGAAGAAAGATGCCAGAGAGACGGAGCAGCAGACATTCAGAAAAAGATGCCAGAGAGACGAGCAGCAGACATTCAGAAGAAAGGATGCCAGAAAGACGGAGCATCAGACATTCAGAAGAAAGGATGACAGCCCATAGATTAGACCTCATGAGGTAAGGGGTCAGAGGTCAACGTTATACAACCCTCACATACACACACTATGACCTTTGACCTGACCTCTTTCTTCCCTCATGAGGTCATATCAGCCGGCTGCTCTCCGACTTCTCAACCAACTGTCACGAGGGGATGTTCTCTTCTCCAGGTACAAGTAGGACGTAGCCTAGCAACAGATCTAGAATCAGTTTTGCTCTCCCCTGCTCACAGATACAGCCTCTCCTATACAGACTGGTGGCCTTCACAGATCAGCCTCTCCTATACAGACTAGTGCCTTCACAGATACAGCCTCTCCTATACAGACTAGTGCCTTCACAGATACAGAGCCTCTCCTATACAGACTACGTGCCTTCACAGATACAGCCTCTCCTATACAGACTAGTGCCTTCACAGATACAGCCTCTCCTATACAGACTAGTGCCTTCCACAGTACAGCCCTCTCCTATACAGACTGGTGCCTTTCACACAGATACAGCCTCTCCTATACAGACTGGTGCCTTCACAGATACAGCCTCTCGCTATACAGACTGGTGCCTTCACAGATACGCCTCTATCCTAACAGGACTGGGCCTTCACAGATACAGCCTCTCCTATACAGACTGGTGCCTTCACAGATACAGCCTCTCCTATACAGACTGGTGCCTTCACAGATACAGCCTCTCCTATACAGACTGATAGAGCCAGACTGAGCTGACATGATGACAGCAGTCAGGGCAGGCATAACTTACTGCCCTACGGCCATACTATTTACAAGCATAATGTACTCAGAGTACACACAAACATGAACACAATGCCTTTGAGGTGTGATGTATCACAAAAATACTCCCGACAGGAATCTATTGCTGTGTTCTGATTCTGGATGTGCCTACGGTTGGTCTACAGGCGCCTCCAGTGCTGTAAAAGAAACAAGGACGCACTTATAAACAACCCACGCGCCACTGTGCATGTTAAACACACTAATTAGCGTGAGAGCAGACCGGAGACAAACAGAGCTAATGTAAATATTGAGTGAGCAGCGTTCCTCCGTTATGACCAAAGGTGATAAAGGATAGAGCGTGTGAGACGCTCATTCCGCGACTCGTTTCTTCTTCCTGTTCCTCTCACCCACTCAATTAATTTCACAGATGATCAAAACACCCTGAAATTCAAGAGTTTTCTTTTCTTTTCTTTATTTTTGTAGACTGGTAACAAAACCATCAGTAGTAAACATGGCCTAGGTTAGCCTACATGTTGCACTGCACTGACCATTTATTAATTAAGTGGCATGATTGTTGTCTGATCTTCACTGTAGCCTGTGTTTGATCATAGTCTATCGAATGAAACAGGCCGCAATAACATTATTCCTATATAAGAGCCATTACCAATTAGATAGAACTGTAAAATATATATCAATAGCTTAGGCCTTTTAATCAATGGGAATAATCAATATGCTGTGGTACCATGTGCGCGCGGTGGCGGTGCTCATGAATGAGAAATAACCGGCTATTGAACGGCTGAACAGCACCGAGTCTGCGGCTGAAAGAGCGGATCCCGAAATCCGCGTCAATGAAGGACTGTTAACAGAYTAGACTCTATAGGCAAAGCCAGGACACAGACTCTGAGATTGGCAATGACTGCTGGAGACATGTTATTGTGGTCTTTGTTATTGTCCCCTCGAGAGACCTACCCCTAGATCCGCTAAATGGATTAGGGGGAAAGTCCCGTACCMCATAGCCCCAATACCGAGTAGCTTTGTCTTGAGGCCTCTGAGGAAGCACATCAATCATTGAGGTGTAATAACAACGGCATCAATCGAGTCTGTTATCGCCTAGGCTACCAGTGTGTCGCAACAATGTTTTTTAAATGGATGCGTTTCAGCACCAGGCGCGTTGTCGGGGCGAATAGACAGACGGCTATCCTTCAGCACCTGGAGCGAACACAGTGAGGGCTGTGCCAAACTGCTACCCTCCTCACTAAAGCACGACGCAAACATTTTCATATCCTATAAATGAAATTATATGTGGAACGTAGCCTAAGCTACTGGTTGGCGACCATAAAGGCAAATAGTAGGCTAGAATACGCGCTATAGTTCCCAGCAACATCCAAGCAGGTCGGAAGCCACAAAATGGAAAACATGAACGCAGCAGCGCTCACCTCGATGTCCGACTCGCTGCACGGCGCTACGCTGATGTCGGGGAGCCAATCCTTGCACTGTTGTTTGTTGTTATTTTGTTGTCCAATCAAGGCCAATACTATGCATTACTTGTCTTCATATCGGAGATTAGGAGGCTACCGCGGCAACGTTACATTTTCTCCATATCCGCTCGACGCACACTAGACTTTGGGAACCACCGTCTCTCAGCCCAGGGATGGCTGTGTGTGCGTGTGTTGATCTCTCTCTCTCTGATCTATTTAACAGCCCCTCGCAGTCTGCCCTTAAAGGGGCCGCGCACGATTCCTGCTTTCTCTGGATCGGTTCACGTGCCCTAGGTAGAAACGTTGCGTGTGTTTCTTTGTGAGCTAGAGGGAAGTCTATTATGTGTAATCCCACCAAGCTCCCTCTTTACACCCCCCCCCCCCACACGTTTGTTTTACTGTCCGTGTGGGGACCAAACAATTGATTCTCATTCAAAATCCCATTTTCCCAAACCTCTAACCTTAAAAGGCATGTTCCCCTATCTGAAACTGTTCAGAACAGTCTGTGTATATATTATGACGAGATGGTGTGAAGTTTTAGTTCGTTTTGGTCAGTGGTGTAAAGTATTTAAGTAAAAATACTACTTAAGTTGTTTTTGGGGGTATCTGTACTTTACTATTTATATATTTGGCAACTTTTACTTGACTACATTCCTAAAGAAAATGATGTACTTTTTACTCTTTACATTTTCCCTGACACCCAAAAGTACTTGTTACATTTTGAATGCTTAGCAGGACAGAGAACTGGTCCAATTCACACACTTATCAAGAGAACATCCCTGGTCATCCCTACTGCCTCTGATCTGGAGGACTCACTAAACAGAGAACATCCCTGGTCATCCCTACTGCCTCTGATCTGGAGGACTCACTAAACAGAGAACATCCCTGGTCATCCCTACTGCCTCTGATCTGACTCACTAAACACAAATACTTTATTTGTGAATGATGCCTAGGGGTTGGAGTGTGCCCCTGGCTTTCCGTACATTTAAAAAACAAGAAAATGGTGCTGTCTAGTTTGCTTAATATAAGGAATTTGAAATGATTTGTACTTTTACTTTTGATACTTAAGTATACTTTAGCAATTACATTTACTTTTGATACTTATGTATATTTAAAACCAAATACTTTTAGACTTCTAGTCAAGTAGTGTTTTACTGGGTGACTTTCACTTTTACTTGAGTCATTGAGACTGTTTTGCTAGCACAGACTGGAATATGTTCCGGGATTCCTCCGATGGCATTGAGGAGTATACCACATCAGTCACTGGCTTCATCAATAAATGCAATGAGGATGTCGTCCCCACAGTGACTGAACGTACATACCCCAACCAGAAGCCATGGATTACAGGCAACATTCTCACTGAGCTAAAGGCTAGAGCTGCTGCTTTCAAGGAGCGGGACTCTAACCCGGAAGTTTATAAGAAATCCCGCTATGTTCCCCGACGAACCATCAAACAGGCAAAGAGTCAATACAGGACTAAGATTAAATCGTACTACACCGGCTCCGACGCTCGTCGGATGTGGCAGGGCTTGCAAACTATTACAGACTACAAAGGTAAGCACAGCCGAGAGCTGCCCAGTGGACACGAGCCTACCAGACGAGCTAAAAACTTCTATGCTCGCTTCGAGGAAAGTAACACTGAAACATGCATGAGAGCATCAGCTGTTCCGACGACTGTGTGATCACGCTCTCCGCAGCCGATGTGAGTAAGACCTTTAAACAGTCAACATCCACAAGGCCGCAGGGCCAGATGGATTACCAGGATGTGTACTCCGAGCATGCACTGACCAACTGGCAAGTGTCTTTCAGTGACATTTTCAACCTGTCCCTGTCTGAGTCTGTAATACCAACATGTTTCAAGCAGACGACAATAGTCCCTGTGCCCAAGAACCTAAGGTGACCTGCCTAAAGGACTACCGACTCATAGCACTCACGTCTGTAGCCATGAAGTGCTTGAAAGGCTGATCATGGCTAACATCAACACCATTAATCTCAGAAACCCAAGACCCCTCCAATTTGCATATCTGGGATCTGTTGGTGCGGTATGCAAATTGCACCCTCCCCCCCCCCCCCCCGATTAAAGGTGCCAACAACCTCCTGTGACACACACACACACTTAGTGTCAATCACTAGCCATTTGTCTTACCACCAATGTTCTCTCTAAACTGCACGGGCGCCGTATAATAAATATCAGCGGATTAACTTAACTCAACTTTCTAGTTTTCCCCTGTGCTCGAATCAACTCAATTTTAGCCACCTTCAGTGTAACATACCGAAACAAAACGAACTACGCAAGATTTAGTATGCAAAACTAACTGTGCAAGAGATTTCCTTGTAGGCAGAGCGCATTGGAGTAGGATTATATTGTATTGAGAGGCACAACTGATGCCGTGTTCAAAACAACCGGGAACTCTGAAAAATACGACGTCAAATCATGACGTCAGCGATCTTCAGGTCAGAAAGTCGAGGCTCTAAAAAGAGGCCAGAGTTCCCAAATCGATTTTTTTCCCCAGTCGGAGCTCGTTTTCTTTTTCAGAATTCTCAGTTGTTTTGAAGCACTGAAGTCGAAAGTCAGAGTTTCGAGTTCCCAGTTCTGAGTTCCCAGTTCTGAGTTCCCAGTTCCCAGTTCCCAGTTCCCAGTTCCCAGTTCTGAGTTCCCAGTTCTGAGTTCCCAGTTCTGAGTTCCCAGTTGTCTTGAACGCTACACAGACTGGTGCACCGTAACCAATCAGAGCTGCAGTAGGCCTGTATGGCCTATATTGAACACCACACATTTGCTGCTACTGCAGGCTAAATGATAAAACAGCAATTTCCATATACAAATGAAATGGGATGCATTTTTCTCCATTGTTTAAAAAAAATGTTAGGCCACTCTGCCTACATTGTGATCAAATAACCACAGTAGCCTACTTGACCACTGTTAAAACTAACGTAAAGCGGATCCATCTCAGTGTTCACAGTGAACACATGGCTGAAGTTACACACAATTTTCACAATGTTCATGTTTGCGCTCAGCAGACCTGAAATTTGCTCAGTGCCAAACATTTATACCTAATCCATTATATCAGAGTTTATAAGCCTGGTCCTGCCCCTGGTCCAGCCCCTGGTCCTGGCCCTGGTTCTGCCCCTGGTCCTGGACATGGTCCTAGTCCTACCCCTGGCCCTGGTCCTGCCCCTGGTTCTGGTCCTGGTCCTGCCCCTGGTCCTGCCCCTGGTCCTGGTTCTGGCCCTGGTTCTGGCCCTGATCCTGGCCCTGCCCATGGTCCTGGTCCTGCCCTGGCCAGCTGATCCTGGCCCTGTCCTGCCATGGATCCTGGCCCCTGGTCCTGCCCATGATCCTGGCCCTGGTCCTGCCCCTGCAATGATCCTGGCCCTGGTCCTGCCCTGGTCCTGGTCCTTCCCTGCCTGTCCTGGTCCTGGTCCTGCCCCTGCTCCTCGCCCTGGTCCTGGCCCTGATCCTGTCCCTGGTCCTGCCCCTGATCCTACCCCTGATCCTGGCATGCTACATAAACTTGCAACCTACCCTAGCCATTTAGACCACAGCAAGATACATACATTCATTTGGTGGCAGACAGACAGACAGACACAGTAACATCATTGAGTGCAGACAGACAGACACATGGATATAGTAATGCCATTGAGTGCAGACAGACAGACAGACAGACACACGGACACAGTACACTCATTGAGTGCAGTGACCAGCCTCCACCATACAATCTCTCACAGTATTGTTCTTTCAGACTGTCTCCTGTAAATCACTCACAGGAGGCTTCCTGGGGAGGGGCTCAGACCAGCTGGACACACACACACACACAACACCACAACAACACACACCACACACACACACCACACCCACACACACACACACTTTCTCACTTTCTCACTTGGACACATACACTGACACACAGAGCTGCTCTATAGTCCGACCAATTGAGTTCCAGAATGGGGTGAAAATGTCAGCCATATTGTTCAGGGAGAAATCCAAACCAGTCTGACTGGAACGAATGGCCCTAGAGGTATAATCCTGATTTAACGTTTACATTTTAGTAATTTAGCAGACTCTCTTATCCAGACCGACTTACAGGAGCAGTTAGGGGTTAACTACTTACTCAAGGGCACATCGGCAGATTTCTCACCTCGTCGGCTAAAGGATTCTAACCAGCGCCTTTCGGGCTACTGGCCCAACTCTCTTAACCACTAAGGTTACTGGCCCACTCTCTTAACCACTAAGGTTACTGGCCAACGCTCTTAACTTTACTAAAGGTTACTAACGGCCTCTAACATACGGCTCTTCTTAATAACACACTAAGGTTACTGGCCCAACGCTCTTAACCACTAAGGTTACTGGCCCAACCTCTCTTACAACCATCTAAGGTTACTTTGGCCAACGCTCTTAAACCATCTAAGGTTACTGGCCCAACGCTCTTAACCACTAGGTTACTGGCTCCATACACGCTCTTGACCACTAAGGTTACTGGCCCAACTCTCTTAACCACTAAGGCTATTCTCGGCTCCACACCGCTCTTAACCACTAGGTTACTCGTCTAACTTGCTCTTCAACCACTAAGGTTACTGGCCCAAGCTGTACTTCACTAAGGTTACTGGCCCAAGCTCTCTCTGACCACTAAGGTTACTGGCCAACTGCGTCTAACCACTAAGGTTACTGGCCCAACGCTCTTAACCACTTAAGGTTACTGGCCAACGCTCTTAACCACTAAGGTTACTGGCCCACATCTTAACCATAAGGTTCACTCTGGCCCATCGCTCTTAACACTAAGGTTACTGGCCCAACTCTCTTAACCACTAAGGTTATTCTTCGGCCCAACTCTCTTAACCACTAAGGTCTAACTGCCCAATACGCTTTAACCTTACTTAAGGTTATCTGGCCCAACGCTCCTTAACCGGAACTCAAGGTTACTGCCCAACTCTCTTAACCACTAAGGTTACTGCCAAGCTCGCTCTTGCACCACCTACGCGTATTACTGGCCCAACTCCTCTTAAGCCACTAAGGCTTTACTGGCCCAACGCTCTTAACCACTAAGGTTATCTGGCCCAACGCTCTTCAACCACTAAGGTTTACTGGCCCAACTCTCTTAACCACTAAGGTTACTGGCCCAAGCCTCTTAACCATAAGGTTACTGGCCCAACTCTCTAACCACTAAGGTTACTGGCCCACGCTCTTAACACTAAGGTTACTGGCCCAACGCTCTTAACCACTAAGTACTGCCAGCTCTACCATCAGGTTACTGGCCCAACTCTCTTAAACCACTAAGGTTACTGGCCCAACGCTCTTTAACCAGCTCAGCGTTACTGGCCCAAACCTTACCTCCTACCATCAAGGTTACTGGCCCAACGCTCTTAACCACTAAGGTTACTGGCCCAACGCTTCTTAACCACTAAGGTTACTGGCCAACGCTCTTAACTCTACTAAGGTTACTGGCCCACTCTCTTAACCACTAAGGTTACTATCTTACGGCCCCAACTCTCTCTAACCACTAAGGTTACTGGCCAAACGCTCTTTAACACACTAAGGTTTACTGGCCCAACTCTCTTAACTACTAAGGTTACTGGCCCCAACTCTTTAACCACTAAGGTTACTGGTTCCTCCCAACTTCTTCTGCCTAAGGCCTCTTTGCTGTTTCTCTTAACGGCACTAAGGTCTGGCCCTCACACCATCATCGCAGCTCCTCTTGGTGCCTGTCCGGCCGGGACCAGGGGTACTCAATAGGCACCAGGGCTCGGCATGGTGATGCCGCGGTTCAGTACTTGACAACAACCAAGGGCAAAAATTCATGCGAGTGATTGCTAGACAGCTTAAGGAACTAAATCCATTTGGGACTCAATTACTGACCAGGAGGTTATTAAGAATTTAGGCCTTCAAATTTAAAATAATGTTGGCCTGATGGCATCTGCATGGATGCTCAAACTCATAGCCGGAAAATTTAATTGGCTATTAATTAAAACTGTTTAATTTGGATCTGGGGTGGTTTTTGAATTGGATAACGCTAGAAAGATTTAGGGTAAGGAGAATTTGAAATTAGGGGTTGAGTATGGAGGTTTCTTGGTGTTTATGTAGATTAACTATTATAGCAAATTTGAGTTCATGGATTATAAAGCGTGTAATATCGCCTCGTTGCTTAGGGTGTGGGTAATTGGATCAGATCTTTGTTTGCTAAAGTTGAATGGTCTTGAATGGGCATTTCTGGAGGGTGTGGGTCCAACTTGCAAAAGTTTAATATGGGAACAACGCATTGAACCCTGCATCTGAGTTCGGATATAGTGGCGGTAGAAGACAACTACAAACTACCGCAACTCTCTTAACCACTAAGTACTGGCCCAACGCTCTAACCACTAAGGTTACTGCCCAACCTCTCTTAACCACTAAGGCTACTGGCCAACGCTCTTAACCACTAAGGTTACTGCCCAACGCTCTTAACCACTAAGGTTACTGGCCCAACGTCTTAACCACTAAGGTTACTGGCCCAACGCTCTTAACCACTAAGGCTACTGGCCCAACTCTCTAACCACTAAGGTTACTGGCCCAACGCTCTTAACCACTAAGGTTACTGGCGCCAACGCTCTTAACCACTAAGGTTACTGGCCCAACTCTCTTAACCACTAAGGTTACTGGCCCAACGCTCTTAACCACTAAGGTTACTGGCCCAACTCTCTTAACCACTAAGGTTACTGCCCAACTCTCTAACCACTAAGGTTACTGGCCCAACTCTCTTAACCACTAAGGTTACTGGCCCAACGCTCGTTTACCACTAAGGTTACTGGCCCAACGCTCTTAACCACTAAGGTTACTGGCCAACTTCTTAACCACTAAGGTTACTGGCCCAACGCTCTTAACCACTAAGGTTACTGGCCCAACTCTCTTAACCACTAAGGTACTGGCCCAACGCTCTTAACCACTAAGGTTACTGGCCCAACGCTCTTAACCACTAAAGTTACTGGCCCAACTCTCTTAACCACTAAGGTTACTGGCCCAACGCTCTTAACCACTAAGGTTCTGGCCCAACTCTCTTAACCACTAAGGCTACTGGCCCAACTTCTTAACCACTAAGGGCTACTGCCCAACGCTCTTAACCACTAAGGTTACTGGCCCAACTCTCTTAACCACTAAGGCTACTGGCCCACGCTCTTACCACTAAGGTTACTGGCCCAACTCTCTTAACCACTAAGGTTACTGGCCCAACGCTCTTACCACTAAGGTTACTGGCCCAACGTCTTAACCACTAAGGTTACTGGCCCAACCGCTCTTAAACCACTAAGGTTACTGGCCCAACGCTCTTAACCACTAAGGTTACTGGCCCAACTCTCTTACCACTAAGGTTACTGGCCCAACTCTCTAACCACTAAGGTTACTGGCCCAACGCTCTTAACCACTAAGGTTACTGGCCCAACGCTCTTAACCACTAAGGTTACTGGCCCAACCTCTTAACCACTAAGGTTACTGCCCAACTCTCTTAACCACTAAGGTTACTGGCCCAACTCTCTTAACACTAAGGTTACTGGCCCAACTTCTTACA